>NW_027423677.1:0-250000 GCF_048934315.1 Petromyzon marinus | reverse complement strand
CCTCCTCCTGCTCCTCCTCCTCCTGCTCCTGCTCCTCCTCCTGCTCCTCCTCCTGCTCCTCCTCCTGCTCCTCCTCCTGCTCCTCCTCCTGCTCCTACTGCTCCTCCTGATCCTCCTCCTCCTGCTCCTCCTCCTGCTCCTCCTGCGCCTCCTCCTCCTGCTCCTCCTCCTGCTCCTCCTCGTCCTGGTCCTCCTCTTGCTCCTCCTCCTGCTCGTCCTCCTGCGCCTCCTCCTCCTGCTCCTCCTCCTGCTCCTCCTGCTCCTCTTGCTCCTCCTGCTCCTCCTCCTGCTCCTACTCCTCCTCCTGCTCCTCCTCCTGCTCCTTCTCCTCCTGCTCCTTCTCCTCCTGCTCCTTCTACTCCTGCTCCTCCTCCTGCTCCTCCTCCTGCTCCTCCTCCTGCTCCTCCTCCTGCTCCTCCTCCTGCTCCTACTCCTCCTCCTGCTCCTCCTCCTGCTCCATCTCCTCCTGCTCCTTCTCCTCCTGCTCCTTCTCCTCCTGCTCCTCCTCCTGCTCCTCCTGCTCCTCCTCCTGCTCCTCCTCCTCTTGCTACTCCTCCTGCTCCTCCTCCTGCTCCTCCTCCTGCTCCTCCTCCTCCTGCTCCTTCTCCTGCTCCTCCTGCTCCTGCTCCTCCTCCTGCTCCTCCTCCTGCTCCTCCTGCTCCTGCTCCTCCTCCTGCTCCTCCTCCTGCTCCTGCTCCTCCTCCTGCTCCTCCTCCTGCCCCTCCTCCTGCTCCTCCTCCTGCTCCTCCTGCTCCTCCTCCTCCTGCTCCTCCTCCTGCTCCTCCTCCTGCTCCTCCTGCGCCTCCTGCTCCTCCTCCTGCTCCTCCTCGTCCTGGTCCTCCTCTTGCTCCTCCTCCTGCTCCTCCTCCTGCTCCTCCTCCTGCTCCTACTCCTCCTCCTGCTCCTCCTCCTGCTCCATCTCCTCCTGCTCCTTCTCCTCCTGCTCCTCCTCCTCCTGTTCCTCCTGCTCCTCCTGCTCCTCCTCCTGCTCCTCCTCCTGCTCCTGCTCCTCCTCCTGCTCCTCCTGCTACTCCTCCTGTTCCTCCTCTACCTGCTCATCCTCCTCCTGCTCCTCCTCCTGCTCCTCCTCCTGCTCCTCCTCCTGCTCCTCCTCCTCCTGCTCCTGCTCCACCTCCTGCTCCTCCTGCTCCTCCTCCTGCTCCTCCTCCTGCACCTCCTCCTGCTCCTCCTGCTCCTCATCCTGCTCCTGCTCCTCCTCCTGCTCCTCCTCCTGCTCCTCCTCCTCCTGCTCCTCTTCCTCCTGCTCCTCCTCCTGCTCCTCCTATTCCTGCTCCTCCTCCTGCTCCTCCTCCTGCTCCTCCTCCTGCTCCTCCTCCTGCTCCTCCTGCTCCTGCTCTTCCTCCTGCTCCTTCTCCTCCTGCTCCTCCTCCTGCTCCTCCTCCTCCTGCTCCACCTCTTCCTGCTCCTCCTCCTGCTCCTCCTCCTGCTCCTTCTCCTCCTGCTCCTTCTCCTCCTGCTCCTCCTCCTCCTGTTCCTCCTGCTCCTCCTGCTCCTCCTCCTGCTCCTCCTCCTGCTCCTCCTCGTCCTGGTCCTCCTCTTGCTCCTCCTCCTGCTCCTCCTCCTGCTCCTCCTCCTGCTCCTACTCCTCCTCCTGCTCCTCCTCCTGCTCCTTCTCCTCCTGCTCCTTCTCCTCCTGCTCCTCCTCCTCCTGTTCCTCCTGCTCCTCCTGCTCCTCCTCCTGCTCCTCCTCCTGCTCCTCCTGCTCCTCCTCCTGTTCCTCCTCTACCTGCTCATCCTCCTCCTGCTCCTCCTCCTGCTCCTCCTCCTGCTCCTCCTCCTGCTCCTCCTCCTCCTCCTGCTCCTGCTCCTCCTCCTGCTCCTCCTCCTGCTCCTCCTCCTCCTGCTCCTGCTCCACCTCCTGCTCCTCCTGCTCCTCCTCCTGCTCCTCCTCCTGCTCCTCCTGCTGCTCCTCCTGCTCCTCCTCCTGCTCCTCCTCCTACTCCTCTTCCTGCTCCTCCTCCTGCTCCTCCTCCTGCTCTTCTTCCTGCTCCTACTCCTCCTTCTGCTCCTCCTCCTGCTCCTCCTCCTGCTCCTCCTCCTGCTCCTCCTCCTGCTCCTCCTCCTGCTCCTTCTCCTCCTGCTCCTTCTCTTCCTGATCCTCCTCCTGCTCCTCCTCCTGCTCCTCCTGCTCCTCCTCCTGCTCCTCCTCCTCTTGCTCCTCCTCCTGCTCCTCCTCCTGCTCCTCCTCCTGCTCCTCCTCCTGCTCCTGCTCCTCCTCCTCCTGCTCCTCCTCCTGCTCCTCCTCCTCCTGCTCCTCCTCCTCCTGCTCCTGCTCCTCCTCCTGCTCCTCCTCCTGCTCCTCCTCCTGCTCCTCCTCCTGCTCCTCCTGCTCCTCCTGCTCCTCCTGCTCCTGCTCCTCCTCCTGCTCCTCCTGCGCCTCCTCCTCCTGCTCCTCCTCCTGCTCCTCCTCGTCCTGGTCCTCCTCTTGCTCCTCCTCCTGCTCCTCCTCCTGCGGCTCCTCCTCCTGCTCCTCCTCCTGCTCCTCCTGCTCCTCTTGCTCCTCCTGCTCCTCCTCCTGCTCCTACTCCTCCTCCTGCTCCTCCTCCTGCTCCTTCTCCTCCTGCTCCTTCTCCTCCTGCTCCTTCTACTCCTGCTCCTCCTCCTGCTCCTCCTCCTGCTCCTCCTCCTGCTCCTCCTCCTGCTCCTCCTCCTGCTCCTCCTCCTGCTCCTACTCCTCCTCCTGCTCCTCCTCCTGCTCCATCTCCTCCTGCTCCTTCTCCTCCTGCTCCTTCTCCTCCTGCTCCTCCTCCTGCTCCTCCTGCTCCTCCTCCTGCTCCTCCTCCTCTTGCTACTCCTCCTGCTCCTCCTCCTGCTCCTCCTCCTGCTCCTCTTCCTCCTGCTCCTTCTCCTGCTCCTCCTGCTCCTGCTCCTCCTCCTGCTCCTCCTCCTGCTCCTGCTCCTCCTCCTGCTCCTCCTCCTGCTCCTCCTCCTGCTCCTCCTCCTGCTCCTCCTGCTCCTCCTCCTCCTGCTCCTCCTCCTGCTCCTCCTCCTGCTCCTCCTGCGCCTCCTGCTCCTCCTCCTGCTCCTCCTCGTCCTGGTCCTCCTCTTGCTCCTCCTCCTGCTCCTCCTCCTGCTCCTCCTCCTGCTCCTACTCCTCCTCCTGCTCCTCCTCCTGCTCCTTCTCCTCCTGCTCCTTCTCCTCCTGCTCCTCCTCCTCCTGTTCCTCCTGCTCCTCCTGCTCCTCCTCCTGCTCCTCCTCCTGCTCCTGCTCCTCCTCCTGCTCCTCCTGCTCCTCCTCCTGTTCCTCCTCTACCTGCTCATCCTCCTCCTGCTCCTCCTCCTGCTCCTCCTCCTGCTCCTCCTCCTGCTCCTCCTCCTCCTGCTCCTGCTCCACCTCCTGCTCCTCCTGCTCCTCCTCCTGCTCCTCCTCCTGCTCCTCCTCCTGCTCCTCCTGCTCCTCATCCTGCTCCTGCTCCTCCTCCTGCTCCTCCTCCTGCTCCTCCTCCTCCTGCTCCTCTTCCTCCTGCTCCTCCTCCTGCTCCTCCTATTCCTGCTCCTCCTCCTGCTCCTCCTCCTGCTCCTCCTCCTGCTCCTCCTCCTGCTCCTCCTGCTCCTGCTCTTCCTCCTGCTCCTTCTCCTCCTGCTCCTCCTCCTGCTCCTCCTCCTCGTGCTCCACCTCTTCCTGCTCCTCCTCCTGCTCCTCCTCCTGCTCCTTCTCCTCCTGCTCCTTCTCCTCCTGCTCCTCCTCCTCCTGTTCCTCCTGCTCCTCCTGCTCCTCCTCCTGCTCCTCCTCCTGCTCCTCCTCGTCCTGGTCCTCCTCTTGCTCCTCCTCCTGCTCCTCCTCCTGCTCCTCCTGCTGCTCCTACTCCTCCTCCTGCTCCTCCTCCTGCTCCTTCTCCTCCTGCTCCTTCTCCTCCTGCTCCTCCTCCTCCTGTTCCTCCTGCTCCTCCTGCTCCTCCTCCTGCTCCTCCTCCTGCTCCTCCTCCTGCTCCTCCTGCTCCTCCTCCTGTTCCTCCTCTACCTGCTCATCCTCCTCCTGCTCCTCCTCCTGCTCCTCCTCCTGCTCCTCCTCCTGCTCCTCCTCCTCCTGCTCCTGCTCCACCTCCTGCTCCTCCTGCTCCTCCTCCTGCTCCTCCTGCTGCTCCTCCTGCTCCTCATCCTGCTCCTCCTCCTGCTCCTCCTCCTGCTCCTCCTCCTGCTCCTCCTCCTCCTGCTCCTCTTCCTCCTGCTCCTCCTCCTGCTCCTCCTATTCCTGCTCCTCCTCCTGCTCCTCCTCCTGCTCCTCCTCCTGCTCCTCCTCCTGCTCCTCCTCCTGCTCCTCCTCCTCCTGCTCCTGCTCTTCCTCCTGCTCCTTCTCCTCCTGCTCCTCCTCCTGCTCCTCCTCCTGCTCCACCTCTTCCTGCTCCTCCTCCTGCTCCTCCTCCTGCTCCTCCTCCTGCTCCTTCTCCTCCTGCTCCTTGTCCTCCTGCTCCTCCTGCTCCTCCTCCTGCTCCTCCTCCTGCTCCTTCTCCTCCTGCTCCTCCTCCTCCTGCTGGTCCTCCTGCTCATGCTCCTCCTCCTGCTTCTCCTCCTCCTCCTCCTCCTGCTGCTCCTCCTCCTGCTCCTCCTCCTCTCCTCCTCCTGCTCCTCCTCCTGCCCCACCTCCTCCTGCTCCTCCTTTTCCTGCTCCTCCTCCTGCTCCTCCTTCTGCTCCTCCTGCTCCTCCTCCTGCTCCTCCTCCTCCTACTGCTCCTCCTCCCGCTCCTCCTCCTGCTCCTTCTCCTCCTGCTCCTTCTCCTCCTGCTCCTCCACCTGCTCCTCCTCCTGCTCCTCCTGCTCCTCCTCCTGCTCCTCCTCCTGTTCCTCCTCCTGCTCCTCCTCCTGCTCCTCCTCTTGCTCCTCCTCCTGCTCCTGCTCCTCCTCCTGCTCCTCCTGCTCCTGCTCCTGCTCCTCCTCCTCCTGCTCCTCCTCCTCCTGCTCCTCCTCCTGCTCCTCCTCCTCCTGCTCCTCCTCCTGCTCCTCCTCCTGCTCCTGCTCCTGCTCCTCCTCCTGCTCCTCCTCCTGCTCCTGCTCCTCCTCCTGCTCCTCCTGCTCCTCCTCCTGCTCCTCCTCCTGCTCCTCCTCCTGCTCCTCCTCCTCCTGCTCCTCCTCCTCCTGTTCCTCCTGCTCCTCCTGCTCGTCACAAATGTCTGAACCCCCCCCCAAGGTGCATGACTGCGTTACCGTGTTCATTCTGTGGTGAAGGGATGAGGAAAAGGAAGAGGGAAAAGCATCCAGCGTCGCCGCACGCAGGCAACGTGTTTATCACACAGTGGTCAAAATATAAAAATACATATATATGTAGTGGGTTCCACGGAGACTGGAGACGTCTTTAGAGGCAACACGGTTTATTTGTAACTATGAACAGAACTCCCCTTAACTCCCACTATCTAGGGAGGTACAGCCTCTGGGCTAGCGTGCCCTCGCACTGATCAAACCTGGCTCTCAGCCCTCTGGCTATCTGTGCCCTAGGAGAGGCTAACTGACCCGACCCAGCCAAGGTACGGGTCCTGACCACTGATCCGCGCTCGGCCCCGACCCTTATAAGGATGTCGGGTCCCAGGGTCCTAGCTAGGCTGGTCTTCTGTTTTTCATCTTCGGAGCACTGCCCCGAGCTGTCCCAGAGGTGCCCCTTTAATGCACCTCTCGGGGGCTCTCCGCCCCCGGTACCGCCCCCTCTCTAGAACCTTCCAGGGGGCTCTGGAAGAACCCCCCAACCCCTCACCTGGGGCCTGGCTCTCTCTGTCCTTCCCCAGCTCAGGGTGGCACCACCTATGGGCTTGTGCCCGCAACTGCAGGTAAGTATACTGACGGTATAGGATGTGCATTTGTTACGCTACATCTATGCGAGAGAGGTTGTGGACAAGAGTCTGCTCTGCAGGAAGCAAGCATTGCCATACGAATGAGATGAGCTCGCGTTCGATGCGGGCAGTCTTGAGGACGACCGTCGACAGGCACGCGTGGAGGCACGCCGTGGTCACAGGGCAGCGCCGACTCGTGTAGGTGGTGATGGCCCAGTTGTAGAGAGGAATGCCGGAGCTTCGAGCAGATGTAGCCGAATGTAGGATAGAGCATCTTGAGGAGCGTTGCCCTCGACCCCCTCCGGGAGGCCGTATGGTTTACTTGGCACTCCCGTCCCTTAGAGTCCAGTCTGATGTAAGCCTCCTCAGGTTCCAGCAGCCTGGCTTTGTAGGTCTTCCTTGCACCGCTCTGCTCGTCTAGCATAGTCTGAAGGGTCATATGTGGCTGCCTCCTGAATCTTCACCCTCCTGGAAACCTTACTCGACATCTCGTTGAGGACCCGAAGAAGGGCAGTATTCTCTTTGTTTGTTTTTTTACAAAAGGGCTTGTAAGAGCTCTAGTTCCTCCCACCGGGATCTCTGGTGTCAACTTGAACGGGGGGGGGGGGGGGGAGACAAAGCTATGGCTTTTTTCTCAGAGGATCTGTCTTCCATGGAGCACAAAGATACAGGCGGAAGGTCCCCTTGGCCTAGCCATGAGGTCAGGCTCGAGTTGCTTACTGAGGACCCTACACCTAAGGAGGCTGTGGATCGCCCTAGGAAGCTCCAAATTAGAAAACCAGCTTTCGAAGACCCCCTATAAAGTGCCTGAGGCCAGGTAGAAAAATAAGAAAATTATCAAACGGGAAAGCGCGTGGTTATGTTGGGTCGAAAAAGGTAATGTTCTAATGTAGGGGTTGGAGCGGTCATTGCTGCTTACTCGGCCATGACGTCACTGCAACTCGTTTGATTAACACTTTTAAAATAAAAAAATCACAACGCGTACTGAACATATTATTCCGAATAGGTTTTAGCACCACTACCACCATGACACAGTGGCAAGGCTGGCACATCGCAGTGCAGCTGCTAGGCTGAATCATATGAATAAATATAATCAAATCTAGAAAATCCTTTATGTACCCAGGAGAGCCACATTGAGTCTCGAGACTCATTATTAGCTCCGTGCTGCATTAAGATGTTTGGACAATTTCAAGCATCAGGGTTCGGCACGTAGGAGGAAACCGGAGAAACGCGCAGATGTTGTGAAGCTGGCTTGGTGGTTGAAGTCAGTCCAGAACATTTGGCCCCACACCTATCACTGTAACGAATCAGTGTTCTACGGGGGCATTCTAAGCGAGGACTGATTGTATTAAAATCTACTTTGATCTACGAATCGTAATGTATCAATAATGTTAACGTGTAACATGCCCCACGGTTTTTCTTAATCTGGAAGGAGAGAACAACGGATGATCTGTGTGCTGATGATGTTGGTGATGATCTCGTAATGGCTGTTCACTTCGAGGAGTGGGAGAGTCTGATGGTGAACCTGGATCGTGCCAATAAGAGGTAGGGCCTTACCATTCGCCATACCAAACAAATCAAAGCAGTACCTGCCTTGATATTTTGTATGTCTTCAAGGACTCCACCCCCTCAACTCCGCATGATAGGTAGTTGTGGAAAGAGTGGAGGTATTCCCATATCTGGGCAGTTGTTTATGACCAGCTCCGATTTCAGAGCGGAGGTCTTACTCTGAATTAGTTCAGTGGCATATCATTTTTTTCAGCTGCATAGCGCTGTATAAAAGTTACATGGCCTATCACTTCATACAAAGCTCTGGTTCTTTTCTGCCAAACTTGTCCTCTCCCTCCCAGCTATAACCTCCCGAAAGCAACGTGTGACCTTTGTTTTGGCGTGACAGACACCATTGAAAGCAAAACACCGAAAGTGTAATGACTACACGTAATGCAAGAATCTCAGTTTTATTTCTCAACGGGTATTGAATATGAAGTCCCAGGAGTGGTGAAGGTGCATCAGCCTGCAGACCCACAGGTGGCAGCGGTGGATTGGCCTGCAGACGTTGGGCTGGTGGTGGATTGGCCTGCAGACGTTGGGGTGGTGGTGGATTGGCCTGCAGACGCTGGGGTGGCGGCGGTAGATCGGCCTGCAGACGCAGGGGTGTCGGTGGTGAATCGGCCTACAGATCGAGGGGTGTCGGTGGTGGATCGGCCTGCAGATGTAGGGGTAGCGGCGGTGGATCTTCCAGCAGTAGCCGACCAGTGAAGTTCTCGAATAAATTTACGCAATTTGCCGAACCTGGTGGCTTTGGCACAGGCGGTGGTGGATCTCCCAGCAAAAGCTGGGGAGGCAGTGGTGCATCTGCCAGCATGAGCTGGGTTGGGATGACAGCGTTGGATCTCCCGGCAGCAGCCGGGGTGGTGGTGGCGGTGTTGGAGATGCCAGCAGCAGCCGGGGTGGCAGCGCTGAATCTGCCAACATCAAGCGCCATGGCGGTGGGGGTGAATAATATGCCAGAAGCAGTCGGGGTGGGGGTGTCGATGCATCTCCCAACAGCATCCCTGGTGGTGGCGGCGGAACTGCATGTGGCTGCCAGGATGGCGTTGGAGGCAGTGGTGGTGTTGGTGGAGACCGTGGCCGTGGCTTTCTCCAGCTCCTTGAGCTATGGACGCATCATTTCCAACTGCAGATGGCGCTCCACATTCTCCCGTTTGTATACTTGAGTGCAGGGAAATCATCGACAGTTTGGTCAACATTAGCCCCTACATGAGCTTTCTAATCATCGCAACTCTTCAAACTATATCGCTTATATAATGTACATCATTTCAGTCACAACAAAATTACATATAACACATCGGGGCTGTGAAAATTACGGCTTTGTATTACCAATATCTTGCCTGTCCAGAGAAGCCCATGAACTAACGTTGTACATACAAACTCATAGACTCAGAGGCCCATAGACTGAGTCACAAATAGCAGTGTATAGGGCCCGGAACGGTGTGGTGGTAGTGAAAATATGAACCAAACTGCGTCCTTTTCAATGGAACCAGGGACCCAAGTGTCATCATAGGCTTTCCCTCACAATCGAGGATTGCCTTCCAGCGAAAATTTGGATTTTCTGTGGGTCCAAAGATGGCTGAAGAGACCAATCTGGGATCGACAGATTCTGCCGTAACTTTGGCACATGTGTCCAGAAATAGTGGTGGATGCAACTGCATTAGTAAGTCGGGCTGCAGGCTGTTGTTTCCGCCATTCCCACTTTGTCTGTTTCTGCTGTTTTGAAATGTTTGGCTTCTTGAAATAGACTCTGTCTCCATCTGAGGTGATCCTGGGAAAGATACTCCCCTGAGTTAGTGTCGATGGAGCACTTATTCATGTTGGACTTGAGGACATCCTTGAAGCACTTTCTCTGACGAACTACATTCTCCCTCTTTTGGTTAATCAAGTTTGACAGTTTTTCATTGAGGCATTGGTGGAAGAGGTCTTGCTTAATGGAGTCCTATAAAGCTTCAATGTGAATCTTCTGTAGACATCTCTTCCGATGAAGCCGTCACTTGGGAGCCAGTTTTATGAGCATGGTTGAGCAGATGAGTCGATGATCAGTCCAGCCACCAGCAGCTACTAGAACAGCCTGGATGATGCAGACATCTTTGGGATCCTGGGCATGGACAATGACGTAATCGATCAAGTGGCGGTGCTTAGATCACGGATGCTATGATGTTTTGTATTTGTTTTTCTGGCGTAACAGGGTGTTGATGATGATGATGACTACATTTTCCGTGCATTTAGTCAAGGGAAGGATGCCGTTGGAATTGACTTTACCCACTCCTTCTTTCCAGACGAGGGTACAGCCAGATCCTTGTTCCTTGAGCTGCCCCTCCTCTTCTCGTCGAGTATCATTGAGTGCAGCTACGTCAGTGTTGTGTCGTCTGAGTTTCCGGGCCACGATTAAGGTGCAGCATTCTGGGCGTTCACTTTTAGTGTTGTCCATAAGGGTCCTGACATTCCAGTTCCCAAAGGTAATTATCTGACTTTTAGTTTTGTTTCCACCACAGTAATGGGGGTCCTTCTGAAGGTGATTATCCAGTCGGGAAGGAGTGAGACAGACTATGTTTAGGGCCACTTTCCTAGCTCCTTCCCCACGTGGGGTGAGCAGAGTGGCTCATTTGAAAGGACTTCTTAGTCACAGGTACAGCTGCAGAAACACACTCTTGTTTCTGCTGAGTGTTAGACGACCTTCTTGTAGCTGCCACTAGAAGCTTCCAGACTTCTCAATCATGCTCCCGTCGTCACTAGCTGGTCACCAAAAACATTGTATTGAATGGGCCAGAAGATGTTGTTCCTTTAATGAAACACGCCTGTGCATGATTTATTTTATTGTGGAGAAGCTGATAATTGTTTTTTACCCTGTTATCTGGCAACAAAACTGACACCTTTTTTAACAAGGAGCCATGTTTGCATTGACCACAATACCTGCGGTAGGAATGCAAACAAAAAACATAACTCTGATAATGTATGCACTGTCCTTGAAATTGATTGGTCCACACCCGAGACAGCTTTCCTTAGAGCCTAGTCTCACATGGTGTTGGACTAGATGACGACAAAAAGCTGTTGTACAGTAGCTTCCACACAGTTCTTGAGAGAATGGGACCATGAATCCAATGGCAAGGAGACCAGTACGATTGGAGATATCGTTCTGCAGCAGTCTTGGTCCGCCTTCACAGCTGTTGAGATGTTAACATCTTCTTCCTCCTGCTCTGCCGTTGAGGACTTGTTAACCCATGGCTGGTGGCAGACATGCTTATTATAATGGCGGCCTATACTCGCCATGTGGCAGCATCGTTAAAGGGTATATGTCGCTTTTCAAGAGGAAAACCATTGGCATTTTCAGTCCTAACCACACCCTGATGGTGCTGTCACTGCTTGGTCCACAACTGCTTATCCGCCAGGGTTGCCGCTGCTTATTTTGCAGCTAACGTTCACAGAAGGTCGTTCCACTATCCACCACCTGCGGACGCGCTGGGTCCCTGATATACAATACCCTGGCGTCTACAAACTAAGCCGTGTCTGTGGCAGTAGTTACATTGGGGAAACTAACCGACATGTCTCGGACTGTGTTCATGAGCATAAGGAGGATTTGAAACACGGTAGGACCAACACGGTAGCCTTGGCTGATCATTGTTTTAATGCGGTTGGCTCACACGCCAATTGATTTCTCTAAGACGAAGGTACTTTGTAAGCCCACTGGCTATCAAAAAAATTCGTTCATGAAGCCATCCACATATACAGACACAGTCACAATTTCAACCGAGAGGATGGGTACAAACCCAGCAATCATTGGAAGAACGTCATCAACCAGTTTAAGTCATAACTGGTGTTGTTCTCATCCGGCCACCTTCCGATGTTAGTTTTTATTTTCCCCGTAGGTTCGGCTCTCCGATCTTACATTAACAGGTGAAACAAATTTCACACCAACATAGCCCCTTCCGCGTGCTGACCTCGACGTAGCGGCAGCTCTGCGATCTTACATTAATATGCCAATCTCTCACATTAACATAGCCACCTCCGTGCCCTCATCATGGAGGCCGCTCTATGATCTTACATTAATGTGCTAATTTCTCGCATTAACATCACTAGCCACATCGCTTATGACCCTTGGGCTACACCCATTTTCAACCTTTAAAACAGTCTGCCTCAGCAGCTTTCCCCCTCTTTCTTCTTCCTGATGACGCTCACTTGTGTTGTGATTAAAACGTCAGAGTTTTTTGTTTATTTTATTCTTATTAATTTGAACCTATCTACGTGACTTCACCGAAAGACCCAAATAATATGAATTCCTGCAGTCACGAAAGCTTTAAGTCAAGATTTATAGTAATGACTCTTCCTCAGATCTAATTAGATGAAATCATTACCAGATGTATTTGCACCATTCCTACAATGCAAGGCTCTCACGAAGGTGATATGTTTTACAGACGGGTAGAGTGTGCCATGGTTTCACATTAAGGGCAATGCTGCTCTGTGGTTTTAACCAATTGGATAATTGGAAAGTATTATTTAAAGTCTGGTAAATTTGGACTGTGGCACTGACGCAAATGGCCGGCTCTTTTTTGAATAACAACCAACATTAGTTTAACAAGCCTAACTGATGAAACCTAAATGGAAGCCGGTATAATTATATTGCTTAAAACAAATGCTGCTGGGGAATGTTGGTGGGAAAAGCCATTAGGCTGATGTATTTAAACATCGTATTCTGATTTATGTGGAGACACAAAAAGCGAGTTATGCTTCTACAGTATTTGCTTGTGCAAAGCATGGACAATCATTGCCACAGTGAAAGAATCAGCTCGGTGGCTAGGAGATGTTAACTACCTCACCTGGTATGGAGGAGGCCGAGGGTTTGATCCCGACCCTGATGCCTTTATAAGGAGTACCTTGGATATCGAGGTGGTTACATTTTTGGAAAGTGCAGCAAAAGCCAAAAGCGTAATATTCAATACTTAAGCTTGACCTAAATAATGAGCTTACATACACGGCAACCAAAAATAGACACATCACAATAGAAATGTGCTGTACTGAATGCCAAATTTACTACTATAATGAGCCAAGAATGTCTGTGTCCCGCGCGTGACGTCACTCCACGTCGAGCAGGCCCCCTCATTAATACTCATGAATAGACTAATCTCTCACAATACAAAGGCCACTGCCACAGCCATTGACATGCTAATCTTACAATACAAAGGCCACTGCCCCAGCCTCTGTGGTTGGACCATCTCTAGCTCCACCCACCTACCTTGATGCACTCATCTCAGGCCTATATAAGACCTTGTCTCAGCAACTTTCGGGTGACGTCACTCCACATGGGGGGGGGGGGCGAGGTGCCTCCTCCCCCCTCCTCAGCGTCAACTTAGAAACTCACTACAAAGGCAGAACCCTCACGTCACGCGATCTCCCTAACGCTATTGAGACATCAAAGTAAAAAGGACGTCATGATGAACAAGGGATTATAACCTTTAAATGAAATAGGTCTGTCACCGCGGCCTTACAAATTGCACACAAATGGATGCAATGAATATCATTTCGCGGTCTGATTTACTGCAATAGATTTACTGCAATACACCCATCCTTGGACGGGCAAAAGGCTAGTAAACAAATAATCCCCTCGCCTGCTCCCCACCACAATATCACACAATGATATAGTACTTCCTTGTACAGTATACCCGCTAAAGACCAAAACTAATCCCCATGATAGGTAAATTGATATACATAGAGCTTGCCGGCGATAGGTCTAAACCACGAACTATGAACTCGTGATATTCAAGGGTCTCCCGTATTTGGAGTGTGCATGTTCTCCCCATGGTCACGTATCCTTTTCTCCAGGTCCTCCGGTTTTTTTCTCCACATCTAAAAACATGCGTTAAGATAATTACTGCTATGAATATTCACATAAGCCACTACGTTGAGCAATCATATGTGGCCAGGCTGCTTCTGGAAAAGAGCTATATATCTCGGTGGGCCTTACCTGGTCAAATAAAAATATGTCGCTTACAGGAGCTGAATGGATTGCCACATCACAGGGACGCAAGGAATCGCAGCATGGAGAGGGCTTCATCCAGCAGTGGATTGATCCTGGTTTATGTTTTGCAAATAGTAAACGTAAGCGTGCACTTCCAAATGAAGGTGTTTAAAATATCTGTTTATCTTCTTTGGTTCTTTCGGTAAAGTCACGTAGAATGAGAATAAAATAATAAAATAAAAATAAGACAATAAAATTCTCACGACGTTTCGGCCGCAACACAAGCGGCCTTCTTCAGGTGAAAGAACATAACTGTCGGGACGACAGTGCTTCAATGAGTGCTGCTGAGATTCGTGGCGTCTTTTAAGCTCGGTGATAGGTGTGAATGACCTAGAAAGCAGGAGAATTTAGCATTGAAATAGCTAGGGATTAGCTTGTGACAAAAAATAGCTGTGTTAAAGTCAAAGTTTACATATCAACAGAGGCATTTAGTATATGGACGCTGAAGGGCCTCCAACTACCCAACTATCATACAGTAAACCAATGTGGGAAAAAACTAAGTCTATATTACATCAGTATAATAATTGTACTTGATATATTCTTCAATAAGCTGAGCTATTAATCACAAAGCAACTGGGTATACACTACACTATATAAACAGGTCCCTGCAGGGTGGGCTGGTAGGAACATTGGAATTTTGTCTATTGCAGGTTGGTACACTCAGTTTACAACTTCGTTCCTTCCAGTATTAATACCATATAGTAAAACCAATGAAAACCAAAATATAAACTACCTCAATGTTTTGATTTAAAGTTTTCGTGACTGCAGTAATTCATATTCTTAGTTTTTTCGGTAAAGTCACGTTGAAGGGAAACAACAAAATAATAATATATATAAAACAAAAAATTCTCACGACGTTTCGACCATAACTCAAACGGTCGTCTTCAGGTGTGTTGGTTTGCATAAATTTATTTGTAAACGGCGCATTTATTTATTTATAAAAACGTTAGCGCCACGCGCAACGATTTGGCAGTTTATTTAGGACTAGTCCATCTATATTCTGAAAAGAGGAGGGGGGAGACGAAATTTTTTATAATGTATGCTGTCTGAAAGCCACTGTAAGCGTGAACAATCAATTAAGACCTGAAATGGTTTATCAAATCTTTCCAATGATTGGTAAGATAGAATCCATCTTCTCGGTTGAAATTGTCTCTGTGCTTGTATATGTGGATAGCCTCATGAACGAATCTCTCATGGAAGCCAGATGGCTTACAAAGAACCTCTGTCTTGGAAAAGTCAATGGCATGTGAGCCTACTGAATTAGAACAATGATCTGCCACGGCCGAGGTGTTGGTCCTACCGTGTTTGTCCTACCGTGTTTAAGGTCTGCTTTGTGTTCACGAATGCGGTCCGAGACATGGCGTTTGGTTTCTCCAATGTAACTACTACCACAGAGGCAACTTAGTTTGTAGACACCAGGGTATTGTATGTCCGGAATCACATCTTTTACAGACGGAACCAGATCACGGATTTTATGTAATGTGTTGAAACGGACCTGGATCTTGTGTTTATTCAAGATTTTGGAGATTTTTTTGTGATCCCCGCAATGTAGGGTAAAGTGATGGTTTTGAAAGGCTCCTCAAGAGGGTTCTTCTTCATGGTTTGAGTGATAGCTTTGCGGATTGTATAGTCGGAGTAACCATTAGCCCTAAGAGCTTGGTGTACGTGCTTGAGTTCACTGCTTATGTGTTCCTGGTCGGATATGCATTTATAAATAAATAAATGCGCCGTTTAAAAATAAATTTATGCAAACCAACACAACTGAAGACGACCGTTTGAGTTATGGTCGAAACGTCGTGAGAATTTTTTAGTGTTTTATATATATTATTATTTTGTTGTTTCCCTTCAACGTGACTTTACCGAAAAAAATAAGAATACCTCAATGTTATCAATAAACTCTATATACTCTCCAATCAGCTGAGCCACCAACAATAAGTCGTTATATATCACAATGCCATATTGCAAAAAATGGCGGTTTTTCTTCCCATCAACGACCAGCACCACGGACAACGAACGAGCTTCGTTCAGACGGACGACTCAATCCATGCTCGGGAACGGAAGAGCGAGAGAGACAGCCATAATGCGTTGTTATACTCCATGCTATAAACCATACCATTAACCGTGGTGTGAGAGGTATTAAGAGGCAATATCAGCGAAAGAGCTGCGGTCTGACGGTAACCGTAAAATACAATTAATTAAGAACCATTGTAAAGATGTTTTAAACCATTTCGGAACTTCATTAGATTTATTGGCTGGTTGGGGAGGCTATATTAAGTTTGCGAGGTCTGAAACTCCAGGCCAAACATAAACTTCCGTTATCTCCGAAAAAGTAAGATGGATTGATGACCAAGCTGTGGAGGTCTGCCTAAATTCATGAGATGTCCATTGTTTCACAAGAGATAGCATGACTCGGATAAGAAATACACTATTAATTCTTATACACTGGTCCATGCATACAATTAGTATATTAGTGGACTACGTTAGATAAGGAGAAGATCAAGGGAGTAGAGGAGAAGAGGAGGGCCGGGGTGCCCGGAGCCCAGAGAGTGCCCAGAGGGGCCAGAGAGCCAGGGGCAACCCTCATGTTTATGTTGGCTGGATAGCATGTGCTCCCGTGCATGTGAGGTTGCTCTCAACAGAAGTCGTTCCTTGCACGAGAATGGCTGAAACGCTGAGTAACCACTCAGAGGTATAGTGGTTAAGCAGTGGAGACGATATAGTGGAAAAACAGTGGAGATTTCTGAAATATAGAAGACTTAAAGTGTGTTGCTAAAAAAATTCTTGGAGGAAAGAGAGGATACATGTGTGCCTCTTGGAGAAGGAAAGGCATTGCTCAAAACTGTGCTGCAAGGTCACGTGCCATGAATCACATGAGTTTAGAAAAAACGTGACTGTAAACCAACAAGCTTGTGAATAATTATCATGGTGAAGACACCTCTATACGTTGGATACTGAAGGAAAACCATCGTGCTACGCATCGTCAAAGCACAACAACGCCTGACATTTGAGAAGTACAATTTCATCGTTCTACACATCGTCAATACCCTACAACACCTGGAAAGTCACCAGCTGCATCAAGCATCTGACTGTTGTATTGTTCGAAAGACACTGTGTGTAACGACTTTACATCCACCGGCACAGCGGATTTCTAAACGCCTGCCATGTCACCTTCTCAACACTAGCGTCAGAGACCGTCTGATACAGACTGAAAGCTGATTTCCTTTGTTGCACTGTTTGTCTTTTCATGAATGTCATATTGTGCACTGGGTTATGCCTTATTAACCTAAATTCTGAATTTAGCTATTCATGTATTTCTATTACAGTATCACATATTCTTTGGACCAAGTGTCAATTGCCTATTTGATGACTGGTACTCTGATTATTTTTTTACAAATAAGGAACTTGTTTTATTTAAAATGTGTATGTGTGTGTGGTTGAACAGTGTAACAAATCCATGCGTTACATGTGTAGTGTTGCAGCGCCGACCTGGGCAAGGCCTATGATACAATCAGTAGGCCAGGGCTCTGGATTGTTATTCGTGTTTTCAGAGTCCCTTACCATCTGCTCACAATGAGTAAGGACCTTCACGATGGTGGGCAGGCCCGGATAAAGTTGCGTGCCCGGGAGTCAGATCAATTGCCTGTTTACAGTGGGGTGTGACAGGGATCTACAGTGAGGGAAAAAAGTATTTGATCCCCTGCTGATTTGTACGTTTGCCCACTGACAAATACATCATCAGTCTATAATTTTAATATTAGGTTTATTTGAACAGTGAGAGACAGAATAACAACAACAAAATCCAGTAAAACGCATGTCAAAGATGTTATAAATTGATTTGCATTTTAATGAGGGAAGTGAGTATTCGACCCCCTCTCAATCAGAAATATTTCTGGCTATCAGATGTATTTTATACAGGTAATGAGCTGAGATTAGGAGCACACTCTTAAAGGGAGTGCTCCTAATCTCAGCTTGTTACCTGTATAAAAAACACCTGTCCACAGAAGCAATCAATCAATCAGATTCCAAACTCTCCACCATGGCCAAGACCAAAGAGCTCTCCAAGGATGTCAGGGACAAGATTGTAGACCTACACAAGGCTGGAATGGGCTACAAGACCATTGCCAAGCAGCTTGGTGCGAAGGTGACAACAGTTGGTGTGATTATTCGCAAATGGAAGAAACACAAAAGAACTGTAAATCTCCCTCGGCCTGGGGCTCCATGCAAGATCTCACCTCGTGGAGTTGCAATGATCATGAGAACGGTGAGGAATCAGCCCAGAACTACACGGGAGGACCTTGTCAATGATCTCAAGGCAGCTGGGACCATAGTCACCAAGAAAACAATTGGCAACACACTACGCCGTGAAGGACTGAAATCCTGCAGCGCCCGCAAGGCCCCCCTGCTCAAGAAAACTCATATACATGCCCGTCTGAAGTTTGCCAATGAACATCTGAATGATTCAGAGGACAACTGGGTGAAAGTGTTGTGGTCAGATGAGACCAAAATGGAGCTCTTTGGCATCAACTCAACTCACCGTGTTTGGAGGAGGAGGAATACTGCCTATGACCCTAAGAACACCATCGCCACCGTCAAACATGGAGGTGGAAACATTATGCTTTGGGGGTGTTTTTATGCCAAGGGGACAGGACAACTTCACCGCATCAAAGGGACGATGGACGGGGCCATGTATAGTCAAATCTTGGGTGATAACCTCCTTCCCTCAGCCAGGGCATTGAAAATGGGTCATGGATGGGTATTCCAGCATGACAATGACCCAAAACACACGGCCAAGGCAACAAAGTAGTGGCTCAAGAAGAAGCACATTAAGGTCCTGGAGTGCCCTAGCCAGTCTCCAGACCTTAATCCCATAGAAAATCTGTGGAGGGAGCTGAAGTTTCGAGTTGCCAAACGTCAGCCTCGAAACCTTAATGACTTGGAGATGATCTGCAAAGAGCAGTGGGACAAAATCCCTCCTGAGATGTGTACAAACCTGGTGGTCCAACTACAAGAAACGTCGAACCTCTGTGATTGCCAACAAGGCTTTTGCCACCAAGTACTAAGTCATGTTTTGCACACGGGTCAAATGCTTATTTCCCTGATTAAAATGCAAATCAATTTATAACATTTTTTACATGCGTTTTTCTGGATTTTGTTGTTATTCTGTCTCTCACTGTTCAAATAAACCTACCATTAAAATTATAGACTGATCATTTCTTCGTCAGTGGGCAAACGTACTAAATCAGCAGGGGATCAAATACTTTTTCCCCTCAATGTATGTGAGGAGTCTGTGGGTCGCAACATCACGTACGGCTGGAAGTAGGACATTCCAGACTAAGAGGGTTAATGATGGCAATGTCAACGATACTGAACCAGCCAGCACAACTCACTGCCAATAACACATATCACATATTCTTAGTTTTTTCGGTAAAGTCACGTTGAAGAGAAACAACAAAATAACAAAATATATATAAAACAATAAAAAATTCTCACGACGTTTCGACCATAACTCAAACGGTCATCATCAGGTGTGTTGGTTTGCATAAATTTATTTTTAAACGGCACATTTATTTATTTATAAAAAACGTTGGCGTCACGCGCAGCGATTTGGCAGTTTGCCCAGGACTAGTCCATCTATATTTTTTTTGAAAAGAGGAGGGGGGAGACGAAATTTTTTATAATGTATGCTGTCTGAAAGCCACTGTAAGCGTGAACAATCAATTAAGAACTGAAATGGTTTATCAAATCTTTCCAATGATTGCTAAGATAGAATCCATCTTCTTGGTTGAAATTGTCTCTGTGCTTGTATATGTGGATAGCCTCATGAACGAATCTCTCATGGAAGCCAGATGGCTTACAAAGAACCTCCGTCTTGGAAAAGTCAATGGCATGTGAGCCTACTGAATTAGAACAATGATCTGCTACGGCCGAGGTGTTGGTCCTACCGTGTTTAAGGTCTGCTTTATGTTCACGAATGCGGTCCGAGACATGGCGTTTGGTTTCTCCAATGTAACTACTACCACAGAGACAACTTAGTTTGTAGACACCAGGGTATTGTATGTCCGGAATCACGTCTTTTACAGACGGAACCAGATCACAGATTTTATGTAATGTGTTGAAACGGACCTGGATCTTGTGTTTATTCAAGATTTTGGAGATCTTTTTTGTGATCCCAGCAATGTAGGGTAAAGTGATGGTTTTGAAAGGCTCCTCAAGAGGGTTCTTCTTCATGGTTTGAGTGATAGCTTTGCGGATTGTATAGTCGGAGTAACCATTAGCCCTAAGAGCTTGGTGTACGTGCTTGAGTTCACTGCTTATGTGTTCCTGGTCGGGTATGCATTGGGCTCTATGATACAGAGTCTTGATGAGAGAATTCTTCTGTGATGGATGGTGGTGGGAATCCGGTTTCAGATAAGCATCCGTATGGGTAGCTTTCCTGTAGACAGAGTGGCTCATTGAACCATCAGGTCTCTTTTTACCGCAGAGGTGGTCTTTCCCAGAACAAACACTTCGCACTCTCCTCCGTCAGCCACCTGCATCGACAATAGAAACGCATCAGTCCAGCAGTGGATAAAACCTGGCGTCGGAGGTATGGGGGGGGCGGCGGCTTACACTTGCGGTGGACAGCAGGGGGGTGGCTGGATGCAGTAGCCATCGCAGATCAAGCGGTAGAACTTGTCATCGACTGCCATGCGCCAGGGTAATGGGCCTCTCCTACACCCACACACATCACACTGAGCGGCACACACGTCACACCGAGGAGCACGCACGTCACACACCGAGGAGCACGCACATCACACACCGAGCAGGTTGCACAGGTCTCCTTTATCAAGACAAACGTGGAGCAGATTACAACTACAACTCTTCTACGCCTGTCACAATGCCCCCCTCTCCACCCCCCCAGTTTATGGGGGGCTGCGGGCCTCACTCCACCCCTTCGTGTCAGCCCCCCCTAATAAATGGTCCGGTTGCATTGTGAATGCACCACTCGAATGACGTGCAGTCCCGTGGCGCACTGTAACGGGCTCGTGATTTACTCACTAAAATTCAATGTAAAAAAATAAAAACGATCCCAAGACATTATTTAAAATAAAGTATGGCCATCGTGTGTCAGCATCACAGGCGAAAATTGGCATGTAAAAAAAAACTTCACTCCGAATCACTCAATTGGGATTGCTCGCAGCAAAGAGCACTTGACCTGCTTGCAGGTTAGGTGCTGAATAACCGTGTGTCACACAGAGAACAGTTGCCACTGAGGGTGCCCTTTTAAAATGCTTGAGATGAGATGTGATTATCGCGTGTAAATGTGCACACTAAAATAAAAAAAATCATAATTATAAGCGAACTATTATCGTTTCAGGTGGCAGGGTGTTGCAGCGGTGATCTTTGACCCTCGCAACAAGAAGGGCCTTGGTTAATCATCCGACTGGCACTTTGCGGATGTATGGGTTATCCACTTTGCTCACGTAGCTAGAAAACACACAATCACAATGTAACTGGGTATTGGCCAAGCATCCCAATGCTAAAGTTACCTGCAAATTACTTCACTGGGATGACACTCGGCAGCAGAACCGGATGATGACATTGCTGGGGCCCTATGCCATTGTCAAGCTTAAGAGGCCCCTTCTATGAATGCCTGTATATTTTTGTCAGCAGAATGAAAATAACTGCTTTGGAGAGTCTTTTTTTCTCACCGATCTTAATTTTTTTAAACAATTATGTTAAAACTCGAAACCTCGTGTCCATTTCTTGTTTCGTATTTAGAGCCCCCCCCCCTCTCTTAATGCGAGGCCCTAAGCTGTAAGTGTAGCCGGTGTGAGCTCGCCTGTGATGAATAACACGTATAATTGCGCACTCTTATTTTCTATGGGTGGCCAGGAGAATGTATTATTATTTAAGTGAATGCAATGGTGATCAGGGGATTGGACCCAGAGCCCCACGTACACAGTAGAATACAAGGGAACGCCCACAATACAGATTTGAGCTGACCTCCGGATTGAGAAATTGAACTGTGTTGTGACGTGGAGGGTGTTTCTGAACGCTATTGTGACCGACCCGTCCCGACGGGAGGAGAGAGGACAGGGTGGACCGGCTGCATGAGCTTACTCTCCGGCACTGCACAGCACAACATCGCCTCCCTACTGCAAAAAAACTCGGCAGGACCCTCCTGAAAATAAAAGTCTTCGGAATCAGTGAGGCCTGTCCTTGGGAGGACAGGCGTAGTCTTGGTCGTCACAAGCGAACATTTGTTTCTCCATATTAATTTGTATCTCCGGGTTACCATCAGGGCTGGGCGCTGCAAGCTTAGCTTCTGAGATCTGATGAGACTGGTAGCCGTTTTTTAAAAGGTAATTTCGGCACGTGGAGCCCAAGCATACAACAACTTTATGCAACTTCTTGGTTCTTTCGGTAAAGTCACGTAGAATGGAAATAAAATAATAAAAAATAAAACATAAAAAAATTCTCACGACGTTTCGGCCACAACACAAGTAGCCTTCTTCAGGTGAAGGAACAGAACTGTCGGGACGACAGCGCTTCAATAACTGCTGCTAAGATTCGCAGCGTCTTTTAGGCTAGGTGTGAGAGGTAAAGCGCCTTGACAAAGGAGTTTACATATCAAACAGGATAATTTAGCATTGAAATAGCTGTGTTAAAGTGTTGGATCAGCAGGGTGTTAAAGTCAGAAATTAGCATGTAACTGGGAGATTAGCATGATGTTAATGTGAGGGTTTAGCATGCGACTGGTCACGGAAATAGCTATATTAAAGTCAAAGTTTACATATCAAGCGAGGCATTTAGTATATGGACGCTAAAGGACTGCAACTACCCAACTATCATACAATAAACCGATGTGAAAAAAAACCAAGTATAAACTACATCAATATAATAAATGTACTCAATATGTTCTTCAATATGTTGAGCTATAAACATAAAGTAACTGTGTATACACTACACTATATAATGAATACCATATAGTAAACGAATTAATACAACTAAAATATAACTACATCAATGTTATCAATAAACTCTATATACTCTCCCATCAGCTGAGCTGCTAACAATAAGTCATTATACATTACAATGCCCTATGGCGAAAAAATGGGTGGCGGTTTTTTCCTTCTTTCAAACGTTAGCACCATGGAAAGCGACGAGCCTCGTTCAGACGGACGAGTCCATCCATGCTCGGAACGGAGGAGGGGGGAGAAACAGCCACGATGCGCTGCTCTGTCCTGTGTTGCGTTACAACCATGCCATAAACTAGACTACTATACATTGTAATGTGATACCTTCCAATCTAAACTACATTGTATAATATCGTATACACAGCCCAATGTAAGCTCGAACATTATGCATGAAATTGATATGTCTCCAACTAAAATTTTCCAACATTACACGACTATTCACCATAATATACACTACCATAGACAAACCCACCCTTGAATTATACAATGCGTTACTTTACACTACCCTATACTTTAGACTGTAAAATGTTAGACTTGTAATATTACACTATGTATTATTCTACCAACCCTACTGTATACCACACTGCTGTATATTCACTATACAATTACGATACTATATATTGCCTTATGAATTATGTTAAACATTACAATGTTATACTATTTATTATTATATAACATGCTATAAACCATACCATTGACCGTCGTGTGAAAGCTATTAAGAGGCAGTGCCAGCGAATGGACTGCGGTCTGAAAGTCACCATAAAATACAATCAATTAAGAACCGAAATGGTTTATAACATCTTTCCAATGGTTACTAAGCCAGAATCCATCTTCTCGGTTGAAATTGTCTCTGTGTTTGTATATGTGGATGGCCTCATGAACGAATCTCTCATGGTAGCCGGATGGCTTGCAGAGAACGTCCGTCTTGGAGAAGTCAATGTCATGTGAGCCCACTGAATTATAACAGTGATCTGCCATGGCTGAGGTGTTCGTCCTACCATGTTTCAAGTCTGCTTTATGTTCACGGATGCGGTCCGAGATATGTCGTTTGTTTTTTCCAATGTAACTGCTACCACAGAGGCAACTTAGTTTGTAGACGCCCGGGTACTGTATGTCTGGAACCACATCTTTTACAGACGGAACCAAATCACGGATTTTATGTACTGTGTTGAATCGGACCTGGATCTAGTGTTTATTCAGGATTTTGGAGATCTTTTTTGTGACCCCCGCAATGTAGGGTAAGGTGTTGGTTTTGAATGGCTCCTCAAGAGGATTCTTCTTCATTGCTGGAGTGATGGCTTTGCGGATTGTGTAGTCGGAGTAACCATTAGCCTTGAGAGCTTGGTGTACGTGCTTGAGTTCACTGGCAATGTGTTCCTGGTCGGAAATGCATTGGGCACTATGGTATAGAGTCTTGATGAGGGAGTTCTTCTGGGATGGATGGTGGTGGGAATCCGGTTTTAAGTAAGCATCCGTATGGGTAGCTTTCCTGTAGACAGAGTGGCTCATTGAACCATCAGGTCTCCTTTTAATAAGGACATACACAAAGGGTAGCTTGCCATCTTTTTCGACTTCCATGGTAAATATGATGGCTGGGTGTATGGAATTGATGTGGTCGAGGAATTGGTCTAGAGCAGGCCGGCCATGTGGCCAGATGATAAAAGTGTCATCCACGTACCTCTTCCATAACGTCGGTCGTAGAGTGGCAGTCTGGATGGCATCAGTTTCAAATTTCTCCATGAAAACGTTGGCCCCCGTGGTGCCTCACCACAAACGTGGGGCCCGGTCAGCCGCGTCGACTGTCGTGATCGCGTACAGGTGGTGAAACTGCCACACATGAACCATGATACCTTGCTGATCTCGTGTCAAGGAGAATAAACCAGCAGCCTGTCGCTAGCAATGGGAATGATCGGTAAGGGAACACATTGGGCTCTACAGAGGCACTCCACTATTATACACCACTACTATACAGTAAACATTGGGCTCTATGGAGGCCTGTCGTTAAGGGATTACTCGTTAACATGGGGTGGTCGTTAAGAGGGGTTCTATTGTATATAACAAGTTTAAATATTTAATAAGTTAATAGAGAGTACTCAACTGAGATGGCGGAGGAGTTTGCTAAACTCACAATACGAAGACCACTGTCCCAGCCTCTGTGGTTGGACCATCTCTAGCTCCACCAACCTACCTTGATGCACCTATCTCAGGCCTATATAAGACCTTGTCTCAGCAACTTTCTCTCTCACCTGACCTGAAGACGATTGCTTGTGTTGCGATCGAAACGTCGTGATATTTTTATTATTTTTTATCTACGTGGCTTTACCAAAGGACCCATAGAATATAATCATAAACAGGTTACGTCCTCTACATGGACCCCCCCCCTCATTATTAATCATGAACAGGTGACGTCCTCCAAATGGACACCCCCCTCCATTGATAATAATTAGCGGGTGACATCACTCCACATGGGGGGGGGGGGGGGGCGAGGTGCCTCTTCTCCCCTCCTAAGCGTCAACTTATAAACTCACTACAAAGGCAGAACCCTCACGTAACGCGATCTCCATAACGCTATTGAGACATCTAAGTAAAAACAACGTCATGATGAACAAGGGATTATAACCTTTAAATGAAATAGGTCTGTCACCGCGGGCTTACAAATTGCACACAAATGGATGCAATGAATATCACTTCGCGGTCTGCTTTGCGCTTGCAAGTTTCAGATTTACTGCAATACACCCATGCTTGGACGGGCAAAAGGCTAGTAAACAAATAATCCCCTCGCCTGCTCCCCACCACGATATCACACGATGATATAGTACTTCCTTGTACAGTATACCCAATAAAGACCAAATCTAATCCCCATGATAGGTAAATTGATATACATAGAGCTTGCCGGCGATAGGTCTAAACCACGAACTATGAACTCGTGATATTCAAGGGTCTCCCGTATTTGGAGTTTGCATGTTCTCCCCATGGTCACGTTGGGATAATGACTGCTATGAATTTTCACATAAGCCACCTCGTTGAGCAATCATATGTGGCCAGGCTGCTTCTGGAAAAGAGCTATGTATCTCAGTGGGCCTTACCTGGTCAAATAAAAATAGGTTGCTTACAGGAGTTGAATGGATTGCCACATCACAGGGATGTGAGGAATCGCAGCATGGAGAGGGCTTTATCCAGCAGTGGATTGAGTGTTCTTGTTGAAACGTGTGTATTTAATATTTCTCTGATGTTCTTTTAGTCTCGTGCTGATCATTTGTCCTGTTTGCCCAACATAACATTTGCCACAAGTGCAGTTAATCCTGTACAAACCTTCTGTTGATAGCTTAGGTAATACATATTTTATACCAGAAGTCGAGTTCAAGAAACATAAGTACGTTTTTATTTCAACTGAAATGTATATACATATATAAATATACATGTCCATACAACCACGTCTCAATGTCTATGTCTGGGAGAACACGCTAGTTTCTCCCTCTGTGGAGTCTCCACCACTTTTCTTTCTTCTTGTTTCCCAGCTCCTCGTCCTGGTGCTCCTTCCCTCTGTCTCCTCCTCGTTCATTCTCCTCTTCATCTTTCTCCAGCTGCCGTGTGCAGCACATGAAGCTCCAAATTGCCCAAAGCCAGAAACTGTTCTTTCTCTCTCCCTTAGAAGATGGGATGTGCTTAATCTCTTTCTTCTCTTCCTGAACACTCTCTGCCCTCCAAGGTTGCTCACATCTTCCTTCCTCATTCACCACTTCCTGCTTTGTATCGTCTTCAATCGTGTCGACCTCCTTCAGCTCTACCTCATTTGCCTCTAACTCAATAGCTCCTACTTCTTTTGCGTCTACCTCTATTGCCTCTACATCATTCGCCTCTACCAAAATCGCCTCACTCTCCTCCACCTCAATATCCCCTACCTTCACTTCTACCTCAATCACCTCTACGTCATTCGCCTCTAACTCATTCGGCTCTACCTCCATAACCACCTCCTGCTTGGCCTCTCCCTCAATCTCCTCTACCTCTTTTGCCACTTCCTGGATGGCATCTACTTCATATGCCTCAACCTCATTTGCCCCTTCCTGCTTTATTTCCTCCACCACGTTCTCAACTTTTGTTGCCATTTCCTGTTTGGCCTTTAGCTCATTCTTGTCTACCTCATTGATCAAGACCTGCATGGCCTTTTCTTCGATCGTATCGACCTGAATTGCCTCGACCTGTTTCACCAATTCCTGCTTTGTATGTCTCGCAATCCCTTCTACGACATTGGCCACAACCTCTTTCACCACTTCCTGCTTGGCCACTGCATCTACCTCAATCACCGTTACCTCTACCTCACTCGCCACTTCCTTCTTGGGCTCTACATCATTCCCCTCTCCCTCAATCTCGTTTTCCTTCATCTCTTCTACTTCGCGAAATTTCATCTCAGTCCTTCGTAGCTTCCTATTCCTACGTTTCCTCTGAACACCATCCTCTCCTTCTTTCTTTGTCTCCACAACATCATCAACTTTCTTAGCCACTTCCTGTTTGGCTATTCCCTCATTCCCATCTACCTCACTTGCCTCTACCTCTTTCCCTAAGTCCTCCTTGGCATCTCTCTCAATCCCTTCTACGACATTGGCCACTACCTCTTTCACAAATTCCTGTGTGGCCACTGCATCTACCTCAATCACCGCTACCTCTACCTCATTTGCCTCTACCTCACTCGCCACTTCCTTCTTGAGCTCTACATCATTCCGCTCTCTCTCAATCACGTTTACCTTCATCTCTCCTACTTCCCAAACTTTCATCTCAATCCTTCGTAGCTTCCTATTCCTATGTTTCCTCTGAACACAATCCTCTCCCTCTTTCTTTGTTTCCAAAACATTCTCAACTTTCTCCGCCACTTCCTGTTTGGCCATTCCCTCATTCCCATCGACCTCATTTGGCTCTACCTCTTCTGCTAATACCTGTTTTGCATCTCTCTCAATCCCCTCTATGACATTGGCCGCTATATCTTTCACCACTTCCTGCTTGGCCACTGCTTCTACCTCAATCACCGCTACCTCTGCCTCATTCGCTAATTCCCGCTTGCCATCTCCTTCTAACACCTCTACCTTATTCAACTCTACCTCATTCATCACATCCTCCAAAGCCACTGCCTCAATCATCTCTACCTCAATCGTCCCAACCTCCACCACTTCCTGCATGGGCTCTCCCTCACTCCCCTCTCTCTCAGCCACCTCTTCTTTCAATGTCTCCAGAACTTTCTTCTTGTTCTTGTGTTTCTTCCTATTCCTACGTTTCCTCTGAACACCATCCTCTCCCTCTATCTTTGTCTCCACAACATTATCAACTTTCTTAGCCACTTCCTGTTTGGCTATTCCCTCATTCCCATTTACCTCACTTGCCTCTACCTCTTTCCCTAAGTTCTCCTTGGCATCTCTCTCAATCCTTTCTACGACATTGGCCACTACCTCTTTCACAAATTCCTGTGTGGCCACTGCATCTACCTCAATCACCGCTACCTCTACCTCACTCGCCACTTCCTTCTTGGGCTCTCCATCATTCCCCTCTCCCTCAATCTCGTTTTCCTTCATCTCTTCTACTTCCCGCACTTTCAGATCAGTCCTTCGTAGCTTCCTATTCCTACGTTTCCTCTGAAGACCATCCTCTCCCTCTTTCTTTGTCTCCACAACATTATCAACTTTCTTAGCCACTTCCTGTTTGGCCATTCCCTCATTCCGATCGACCTCATTTGGCTCTACCTCTTCTGCTAATACCTGTTTTGCATCTCTCTCAATCCCCTCTATGACATTGGCTGATATATCTTTCACCACTTCCTGCTTGGCCACTGCTTCTACCTCAATCACCGCTACCTCTGCCTCATTCGCTAATTCCCGCTTGCTATCTCCTTCTAACACCTCTACCTTATTCAACTCTACCTCATTCATCACATCCTCCAAAGCCACTGCCTCAATCATCTCTACCTCAATCGTCCCAACCTCCACCACTTCCTGCATGGGCTCTCCCTCACTCCCCTCTCTCTCAGCCACCTCTTCTTTCACTGTCTCCAGAACTTTCTTCTTGTTCTTGTGTTTATTCCTATTCCTACGTTTCCTCTGAACACCACCCTCTCCCTCTTTCTTTGTCTCCACAACATTATCAACTTTCTTAGCCACTTCCTGTTTGGCTATTCCCTCATTCCCATTTACCTCACTTGACTCTACCTCTTTCCCTAAGTTCTCCTTGGCATCTCTCTCAATCACTTCTACGACATTGGCCACTACCTCTTTCACAAATTCCTGTGTAGCCACTGCATCTACCTCAATCACCGCTACCTCTACCTCACTCGCCACTTCCTTCTTGGGCTCTCCATCATTCCCCTCTCCCTCAATCTCGTTTTCCTTCATCTCTTCTACTTCCCGCACTTTCGTCTCAGTCCTTCGTAGCTTCCTATTCCTACGTTTCCTCTGAATACCATCCTCTCCCTCTTTCTTTGTCTCCACAACATTATCAACTTTCTTAGCCACTTCCTGTTTGGCTATTCCCTCATTCCCATCTACCTCATTTGCTTCTACCTCTTTCCCTAAGTCCTCCTTGGCATCTCTCTCAATCCCTTCTATGACATTGGCCACTACCTCTTTCACAAATTCCTGTGTGGCTACTGCATCTACCTCAATCACCGCTACCTCTACCTCATTTGCCTCTACCTCACTCGCCACTTCCTTCTTGAGCTCTACATCATTCCGCTCTCTCTCAATCTCGTTTACCTTCATCTCTCCTACTTCCCGAACTTTCATCTCAATCCTTCGTAGCTTCCTATTCCTATGTTTCCTCTGAACACAATCCTCTCCCTCTTTCTTTGTTTCCAAAACATTCTCAACTTTCTCCGCCACTTCCTGTTTGGCCATTCCCTCATTCCCATCGACCTCATTTGGCTCTACCTCTTCTGCTAATACCTGTTTTGCATCTCTGTCAATCCCCTCTATGACATTGGCCGCTATATCTTTCACCACTTCCTGTTTGGCCACTGCTTCTACCTCAATCACCGCTACCTCTGCCTCATTCGCTAATTCCTGCTTGCCATCTCCTTCTAACACCTCTACCTTATTCAACTCTACCTCATTCATCACATCCTCCAAAGCCACTGCCTCAATCATCTCTACCTCAATCGTCCCAACCTCCACCACTTCCTGCATGGGCTCTCCCTCACTCCCCTCTCTCTCAGCCACCTCTTCTTTCAATGTCTCCAGAACTTTCTTCTTGTTCTTGTGTTTCTTCCTATTCCTACGTTTCCTCTGAACACCATCCTCTCCCTCTATCTTTGTCTCCACAACATTATCAACTTTCTTAGCCACTTCCTGTTTGGCTATTCCCTCATTCCCATTTACCTCACTTGCCTCTACCTCTTTCCCTAAGTTCTCCTTGGCATCTCTCTCAATCCTTTCTACGACATTGGCCACTACCTCTTTCACAAATTCCTGTGTGGCCACTGCATCTACCTCAATCACCGCTACCTCTACCTCACTCGCCACTTCCTTCTTGGGCTCTCCATCATTCCCCTCTCCCTCAATCTCGTTTTCCTTCATCTCTTCTACTTCCCGCACTTTCAGATCAGTCCTTCGTAGCTTCCTATTCCTACGTTTCCTCTGAAGACCATCCTCTCCCTCTTTCTTTGTCTCCACAACATTATCAACTTTCTTAGCCACTTCCTGTTTGGCCATTCCCTCATTCCGATCGACCTCATTTGGCTCTACCTCTTCTGCTAATACCTGTTTTGCATCTCTCTCAATCCCCTCTATGACATTGGCTGATATATCTTTCACCACTTCCTGCTTGGCCACTGCTTCTACCTCAATCACCGCTACCTCTGCCTCATTCGCTAATTCCCGCTTGCCATCTCCTTCTAACACCTCTACATTATTCAACTCTACCTCATTCATCACATCCTCCAAAGCCACTGCCTCAATCATCTCTACCTCAATCGTCCCAACCTCCACCACTTCCTGCATGGGCTCTCCCTCACTCCCCTCTCTCTCAGCCACCTCTTCTTTCACTGTCTCCAGAACTTTATTCTTGTTCTTGTGTTTATTCCTATTCCTACGTTTCCTCTGAACACCATCCTCTCCCTCTTTCTTTGTCTCCACAACATTATCAACTTTCTTAGCCACTTCCTGTGTGGCTATTCCCTTATTCCCATTTACCTCACTTGACTCTACCTCTTTCCCTAAGTTCTCCTTGGCATCTCTCTCAATCACTTCTACGACATTGGCCACTACCTCTTTCACAAATTCCTGTGTAGCCACTGCATCTACCTCAATCACCGCTACCTCTACCTCACTCGCCACTTCCTTCTTGGGCTCTCCATCATTCCCCTCTCCGTCAATCTCGTTTTCCTTCATCTCTTCTACTTCCCGCACTTTCGTCTCAGTCCTTCGTAGCTTCCTATTCCTACGTTTCCTCTGAACACCATCCTCTCCCTCTTTCTTTGTCTCCACAACATTATCAACTTTCTTAGCCACTTCCTGTTTGGCTATTCCCTCATTCCCATCTACCTCATTTGCTTCTACCTCTTTCCCTAAGTCCTCCTTGGCATCTCTCTCAATCCCTTCTATGACATTGGCCACTACCTCTTTCACAAATTCCTGTGTGGCTACTGCATCTACCTCAATCACCGCTACCTCTACCTCATTCGCCTCTACCTCACTCGCCACTTCCTTCTTGAGCTCTACATCATTCCGCTCTCTCTCAATCTCGTTTACCTTCATCTCTCCTACTTCCCGAACTTTCATCTCAATCCTTCGTAGCTTCCTATTCCTATGTTTCCTCTGAACACAATCCTCTCCCTCTTTCTTTGTTTCCAAAACATTCTCAACTTTCTCCGCCACTTCCTGTTTGGCCATTCCCTCATTCCCATCGACCTCATTTGGCTCTACCTCTTCTGCTAATACCTGTTTTGCATCTCTCTCAATCCCCTCTATGACATTGGCCGCTATATCTTTCACCACTTCCTGCTTGGCCACTGCTTCTACCTCATTCACCGCTACCTCTGCCTCATTCGCTAATTCCCGCTTGCCATCTCCTTCTAACACCTCTACCTTATTCAACTCTACCTCATTCATCACATCCTCCAAAGCCACTGCCTCAATCATCTCTACCTCAATCGTCCCAACCTCCACCACTTCCTGCATGGGCTCTCCCTCACTCCCCTCTCTCTCAGCCACCTCTTCTTTCACTGTCTCCAGAACTTTCTTATTGTTCTTGTGTTTATTCCTATTCCTACATTTCCTCTGAACACCATCCTCTCCCTCTTTCTTTGTCTCCACAACATTATCAACTTTCTTAGCCACTTCCTGTTTGGCTATTCCCTCATTCCCATTTACCTCACTTGCCTCTACCTCTTTCCCTAAGTTCTCCTTGGCATCTCTCTCAATCCTTTCTACGACATTGGCCACTACCTCTTTCACAAATTCCTGTGTGGCCACTGCATCTACCTCAATCACCACTACCTCTACCTCACTCGCCACTTCCTTCTTGGGCTCTCCATCATTCCCCTCTCCCTCAATCTCGTTTTCCTTCATCTCTTCTACTTCCCGCACTTTCATATCAGTCCTTCGTAGCTTCCTATTCCTACGTTTCCTCTGAAGACCATCCTCTCCCTCTTTCTTTGTCTCCACAACATTATCAACTTTCTTAGCCACTTCCTGTTTGGCCATTCCCTCATTCCGATCGACCGCATTTGGCTCTACCTCTTCTGCTAATACCTGTTTTGCATCTCTCTCAATCCCCTCTATGACATTGGCCGCTATATATTTCACCACTTCCTGCTTGGCCACTGCTTCTACCTCAATCACCGCTACCTCTGCCTCCTTCGCTAATTCCCGCTTGCCATCTCCTTCTAACACCTCTACCTTATTCAACTCTACCTCATTCATCACATCCTCCAAAGCCACTGCCTCAATCATCTCTACCTCAATCGTCCCAACCTCCACCACTTCCTGCATGGGCTCTCCCTCACTCCCCTCTCTCTCAGCCACCTCTTCTTTCACTGTCTCCTCCAGAACTTTCTTCTTGTTCTTATGTTTCTTCCTACTCCCACGTTTTTTCTTCATACCATTTCTCTCCCCCACTTTCTCCATCTCTTCGATCTCGTTCTCAACCTTGTTGCTATTCTGCATTGTCTGCTTCACATCCTCATTATTGGTGCTGACTTCTGCCTGCTGCTGCTCTTCTGCCTTTTGCTGCTGCTGCTGCTGGTGGTGGATGATGAAGCTCTTCAGCTCGGTGCTGTTCTGGAATTGCAGCAGCTCCCGCTGATATTTGGCCTGCTGCTGTGCACAATGATCCAGCAGGATCATCTCAAGCTCCAGAATCTGGCGCTTAGCTTCTAGTCTTGTGTCAACGAGGAACCTCTTTCGCTGCCCCTTCGAGCGACGGTCTGGGGAGTCACATGGGGAGGAGAGAGCAGCACCACAATTGATTCGTTAATGGGTATTTGAGTATTTCCTGTATGATAATAGGTTTTTCCCGTTTTTACTGGCAACAAAACAGGTGTTAAGATGTTAAAACACCAAACTGAAACCTTTTACAAGGAATCATGTCTGCATTAACCATGATGCTTGTGGTCAGAATGCAAACAAAAACATACTCTGATAATATATGCATTGTCCTTGAAACTGATTGGTCCACACCAGGGACAGCTTTCTTTTGAGCCTCGTCTCAAACGGTGTTAGACTAGAGGACGCCAAAAGGCGTATTTCCTGTATGTTATTTTGGTAAAGAAACTTGGCACCATTGACAGGAATCTAACTTAACTTGAGACCGATGTAACAATGATAACACTGTAGGGAGGTCTGGAGGTTGACTCATGTGCCGGAGACACCTCCTCCTCCAAATAACTTCATTAGGATTATGGGCTGGTTGGGGAGGCCATATTAAGTTTGCGAGGTCTGGAAACTCCAGGCCAAACATAGAAAAACTTCCGTTATCTCAGAAAAAGTAAGATGGATTTATGGGCAAGCTGTGGAGGTCTGGCTAAATTTAAAAGATGTCCATTGTTTCACAAGAGAGAACATGAATTGGATAAGAAATACACTATTAATTCTTATACACTGGTCCATTCATACAATTAGTATATTAGTGGGCTACGTTAGAAAAGATAAAGGGAGGAGAAGAGGAGGGTGCCCAAAGGGGCCAGAGAGCCAGGGGCAACCCTAATGTTTATGTTGGCTGGATAGCATGTGCTCCCGTGCATGTGAGGTTGCTCTCAACAGAAGTCATTCCTTGCACGAGAATGGCTGAAACGCTGAGTAACCACTCAGAGGTATAGTGGTTAAGCAGTGGAGACGGTATAGTGGTAAAACAGTGGAGATTTTAAAAGCAAAGTTTAAGATTTGCATTTGTCACTTTATATTGAGCCGATACATATGGCAAGTGAAATTAAGAAGACTTAAAGTGAGTTTTACAGAAAGAGAGGATACATGTGTGTCTCTTGGAGAAGGAAAGGCATTGCTCAAAACTGTGCTGCAAGGTCACGTGCCATGAACCACATGAGTTTAGAAAAAACGTGACTGTAAACCAACAAGCCTGTGAATAATTATCATGGTGAAGACACCTCTATACGTTGGATACTGAAGGAAATCCATCGTGCTACACATCGTCAAAGCCCGACAACACCTGACATTCGAGAAAGAAGTACAATTGCATCGTTCTACACATCGTCAATACCCCACCACATCTGGAAAGTCACCAGCTGCATCAAGCACCTGACTGTTGTATTGTTCGAAAGACACTGTGTGTAACGACTTTACATCTGCCGGCACTGCGGGTTTCTAAACGCCTGCCATGTCACCTTCTCAACACTAGCGTCTGAGACCGTCTGATACAGACTGAAAGCTTATTTCCTTTGTTGCACTGTTTGTCTTTTCATGAATGTCATATTGTGCACTGGGTTATGCCTTATTAACCTAAATTCTGAATTTAGCTATTCATGTATTTCTATTACAGTATCACATATTCTTTGGACCAAGTGTCAATTGCCTATTTGATGACTGGTACTCTGATTCTTTTTTTTACAAATCAGGGACTTGTTTTAATTAAAATGTGTCTGTGTGTGTGGTTGAACGGTGTAACAAATCCATGCGTTACATGTGTAGTGTTGCAGCGCCGACCTGGTCAAGGCCTATGATACAATCAGTAGGCCAGGGCTCTGGATTGTTACTCGTATTTCCGGAGTCCCTAACCCTCTGCTCACAATCATTAAGGACCTTCACGATGGTGGGCAGGCCCGGATAAAGTTGCGTGCCCAGGAGTCAGAGCAATTTCCTGTTTACAGTGGGGTGCGACAGGGATCTACTCTGGCTGACACATTATTTAGCATCATCTTCGACCACATAGTTCGAGAAGTTTTTTTTTATGGCTGTACCGGCGGATTTTTTAATATTTGCTACAGATACAATGGGAGGCTGATTGATGCCTGGGTGAGGTCAAGGGATGGCTCCCTACTGGTCAACCATGTTATGTACACTGATCATTTGGAAGTTGATGCTCACACTGAAAAATAGTTGGAGGTTCTGCTGCTAAGCCTGGAGCATGTGACAAAGAGGTGGTGCCTTACCATCAGCCCCACCAAAACTAAGCACCTGCCTGAGTATTTTGTGTAATTTAATACTCCGCCCCCTCAACTACTCTTGAGTGATGGGGTAATTGTAGAGAGAAGTTTACGTACCTGGATAGTGTGCTTATGCAAAAATTCTGGTTTGGCAGCAGAGGTCCCACTCCGAATCGGTCAAGTGGCATATTTTCATCAGCTTCGTAACACTTTGGGGTATCTACCTGGTCTGTCACTCGACACAAAACGCTGGGTCTTCTTGGCCAATGATAGAATAAATGAAAAATCTGAACCAGCTTTACACTTTCAGACTGGCCTGCCTACGATCCACCCTGGGTTTAACTAGGCTGGAATGTGTGAACAGCTCACAGTGAGCTCCACTGGTGGGCAGGGCTGCATTGCCTGGGTCATGTAGCCTGCTTGCTCAGCCACCGCATCCCCAAGCAGCCTCTGTTTTTCCAGATAGAGGGGGCTAAATGGGCGTGGCACGGCCTGGAGAAGAGATGGACTGATGCAGTACAGGAGGATACGGAACTAAGTGGACTTGCCAAAGACTGGTACCACTGGTGTCAAGATCTGCCTCTATGGAGGAAGCTCGTGAACGATGCTTATGGGAAGTTGGTGGCAGTTGCCCTCAAGCAAAAAAGGAGGGTGAGAGGAGCGACGCTCACAACAACAGACGGTGCACTGGATGACTAAAACGCAGCAAGTTGGCACAGTAGGATGCAAAGGTGGTGCGTCTGCCAGTCATCTCAGTCAGTCAACCCATCGCACTGGGGTCTGTCTCCTGATCTCCTGTCGGCAAGCCTTCGACACTTCAAGTGGCCTCAGAGTGCACCAGGCCTGGCACAAGCGCCATGGTGACGTCTCCGTCACTTAGTGGCGAATGAGGGCTGTTGTTGTTATCTGAGTCGGTTAGGGGCCTCCCCTAGGTCCACTCAGCCTCAAATAAGTATCTGATACGGTGTGTAAACATCGCCACTTGGGAGACAAAGACGGACAAGTGTGGTGCTGGCAACCCACCCCTCGTGTGCGGTGCCGGCCGTCATAGGTGCTCACTAACAGCACTTGCTCCTACAGTGTTTCAAGGCTATACACAATATTTCTGTCTTTGTTTGTGTCTATGTGCAGTGTCTGTATGAGTGGTTGGGAGCAGTTGTGTCTGTGGGGATCGACCTGAGTTCGATTCCCATTCACAACCATCAGTGACTAATAAATAAAACCGGTCGTGTGCGTCCCCTACATCTACTCAAACTTAAAATAGTACCTCGTGCAACGTATAAACATCAAATGTGGGGAGACAAAGGCATCCGGATGCGGTGCTGACCACCCACCCCATCATAGGTGCTAACTCGCTAACAGCACTTGACTCAATAGTCTGTTAAGGCTATACGGGGATCTGTCTTTGTATACAGGTGCATGTGGCTGTGTGTATGTCTGTGTGTGGAATTACAGTACTCACTTCCCGTCGGCTTGCTCATCTCTCCACCCTGCAACAAAATCACAGCAGCGCACGTGAGACTCTAATCATATCACAGCTTACAACCACCACCACCATCATCATTACCGTCCTCATCATTAAACATTTCGAACAGACACACATTCACATATAGATGTTCTCTCAGATTAATGTTATCCTGATACAGCGCGCGTGTGGATGTACTCACGGAAGACATCGCCTTGAAGGCAGAACGAGAAGTCACGGATGGTCACGTTTTGTCAATAGATTTCGTTAACTGTGTTAATGAAGTGTTCAACCTCACGGATGTTTGTCAATGAGGTTTACCAAGTAATTTAACCGCGTTATCGATGTTCACTGACGACGTTGTCGAAGTGTGCTCCCGAATGCGATCTTTAAGCACACAGAGCGCGCGTCCACCTCCGTCTGTAACGATCGACCGTTGCTAGGGAAGTGACGTCACTTGTTAAGGTAACGAACCCCGGAAACCACGTGGTCCACTGTATCCTCCAGGCCTGATTAGTTACACGACTGTCAAATTTTTACTTTAAACTTTCGTAACTTGCAGGAATTCATATTTTTGGTTCTTTCGGTAAAGTCACGTAGATAGAAAATAACATTTTAAGTGAAGGCAAAAAACCCACGAGGTTTCGGTGGCAACACAAGCGGTCTTCATCACGTGTTGCGATCGAAACGTCGTGGGTTTTTTTATTTTAATTTATTTTTATTGTTATTATTTTCTATCTACGTGACTTTACCCGAAAGAACCAAGACTATAGCAAGGATTGTACCCTGGTCGCCACGGATGAAGAGGCCGAGCGGGCTCGGTTCGACTGTTGCCAGGTACCTCCACCACTCAGCTCGCAGCACACACACACACACAGTGTCCACTATGTAAAAATCAGGCTAAACTAAACCTTTCTAGAAGTTACTAAAATAATGCTATAAAAACAATGCAACAGTGATCATAAGAAATGTGATTGAAAGTTAACAATAGCGACATATATAACATATATTACTAAACCTAGCATCCTTCGCTAGCTGTTTGAGTCAATCCATAATAGCAGGAGTAACAATTATGTATGTTGATTAACTGCGAATAACCCAATCAATAACAGATATCCATTGTAATTTACATCAATACATTACCCCCCCCCCCGTCCTCGTATCGGATCTGCCTACAAGCGACGACGTCACATTTATCCCCCGTCTATGTCTATTAAAGACCGAAACAGGGGAAGGATTTCACCACAACTCTGGCTGTCACCTGACGAGGCGGGTTGTTGTTGTAGTTACAGGCGAAACGTCACGGTACTTGAATTGTAAATGTTGTGGGTTTACTCTCCAACACACCGATGTGCTGAATTAGTCACTAATTGGCATGTTTTGTTTACGTGACAAACTTGACTAAGATTTACGCGAACTAACCCAAACAAACAAAAACACCCTCTAATAAGTAAATATTTGTATTAATTCCACGAATGGACCTTGGCCTGGGACTGTGGGGATTGAGAAGTTATGGATGCAGCTTCTGTTTGTGCTGCCATCAGAATGACCAACAAATAAATAAATAATACACACGGATTGGTAACTACAGTACTAGACCCCCAGTGCTTTTATATTTAAAAGTGTATGTGCTTTGTGGTTGCTTTATTGCGCGTGTGTACATACTGTGTAACACTTGTTTGAACGCAGGTGATGGGGTTGTCCATGTTGGGTGTCATTACAGCCAAAAACAAGCAGCAGTACGAAGACCAGGACGCCGTGGCCGACCATGAGGACGGAAATTGGCCTCGCCCGGTCACAACGTACGACAGCAGTACAGGTTTCCCTCCACACATGCACACACCTACGAGTTTCCCACTACAGAGACGAAGATCCCCCATATAGCCTTAACAGACTGTTGTGGCAAGTGCTGTTCGCAAGCACCAATGAAGGTCGGCATGGTATACCAGGGGGTAGGTAGCCAACACCACACCCGGCCGCCTTTGTCTCCCAAGTTGTGACGTATTACACACACCGCTCCAGGTATTCATTTGAGGTTGAATCGACCCAGGACCAGTTCAGATAAATTATCGTTATTGGTGTTGGCCATGAGCGGGACTCCAACTCGGATGTTTGCGGGGTTCGGAGCGTAGCGTACTATCCACTGTGCCACTGCTACCCTCACATAACGCACACAGAAACAACACACACACACAGGGACCCACACGCACGGACACACAGGGGCCTGCTCAACATTGAAATGTGCAGCCCTTGTGTGGCGGCCTGCGTTGAATTTGGGCGTTCATCTCGTCACCCATACAAAAGGTCTCGACACAATCAATGGCAGTCCCCCTTGCCCTGCCTGGCACGCACATCGGGCCAGTCACCCCACGCACAGCGTACACAACGTGCGCGTCGCGTATGCCAAATCAAGAGTCGTCCCCGAGTGTCCGGCAAATTGGACCGACTATCCCGGGCCCCGCGCTTCGGGGGAGGCCCCACGTGTAGACATCAGTGTCACATGTAATGCTTCCGGTTTAGTTTGAAGGCATCGGGGGGGGCCCCACGCACCCCCTATGGACGGCCCTGGTCAAAGCACACGGCAGCGCGGAGCACGCGCGTCACGCGCACGGGCCACGTGCGTCACGGGTACGTGACATCTACAAGGCGAGCACCTGCATCGCGTGGTCATCACTTGTAAGGCATGCCCTTTGTGCATGGGACGTGCGTAGTGTGTGCAACACGTGGCACATGTATGTCACACATGCGCATCGCAATGTGATGTCATGTGTACGTGGACATTTGAATTGCATGTAGCTGTCTGGTGGGCAGGACGGATCTACGCGTGGGCAAGTAAGGGGGTGGCTGAGTAAGACTGATACGGAGACACGTCAAGCCACACACTCACCACACACTCACCGGCACACTCACACACACCACATTCACCGCACACTCACTTACCGGCACACTCGCACACTGGCACTCACTGCACACTCACACACCGCACACTCACCACGCACTCACTTACCGGCACACTGACTGCACATTCACACACACTCACCGCACACTCACTTACCAACACTCTGACTGCACATTCACACACACCGCACTCACACCGCATTCACACACACTCACACCGCACTCATTCACTCACACACACTCACACAAATTTACACACACTCACCGCACACTCGCACACAATCACACTCACCGGTACACTCGTGTGCAAGCACACTAGTGAGCTTCCACGAAATGTGCTGCACATTAGTGAGGCCACACACCAGCAGGTTTACACATCAGTGAGCTTACACACTAGTGTGCACACACACAGTCGTAAGCTTACAGATTAGATAGCGTACACACCAGCTCACCGGTGAGGTGAGCTACACACTGGTGAGTTAACACACCCACCTGTTTACGTGCGCAAAGCTCTTAACCCTAAACCTAACATATCCCAAATGTCATGGCTAAAGTTATTTTACACACGCACGTGCATACACACGCACGTGCATACATGCATGCGCATATGAAGGCACTCATGCACACATACGTGCACACAAACACATGTGCACGCACATGTTTAAACATATACAATTCCATGGCGTTGGACTTGAGACTCCCAGAAGTGGAATCAGGACTCCTGAGTGTGTGATATAGCTCAGTGGGCCTTACTTGGTAAAATTGAAATAATTAATTTAGTTTCAGGATGTAGGGTTCTGAAGATATTTCATCTTTCAGTCCTTTCTGACCGTTTGAGTGTGGGTGAGTGAGTGACAACTACTTATGCATTTTGTTATTACAAATACAAGCATTTCCAGCTATTGACATGAAATGTATTAACTCTGGAAGATGATGGTGATATAGGTGGTGGGTAGCGGTAGTGTAGCGTTTAGCACGCTGCGCTACGAACCCGGCGACCCGAGTTAAATTCTCGCTCATGCCCAACGCAGGTAACGACTCTCTGAACCGGTCATGGGCCTCCCCTAGGTCGACTCAGCCTCAAATGAGTACTTGGTGTGGTGTAAACATCACTACTGGGGAGACAAAGGCGGCTGGGCGTGGTGTTGGCCACCCACCCCTCGTGTGCCATGCTGGCCTTCACAGGTACTCGCTAACAGCACTTGCACCAACAGTCTATTCGGGCTATACGTGGAGTCTTTGCTTTGTGGTGATGATACAGATGGTGATTGATTATGCAGATGGTTAGGATGATGATAATGATACATTTGGTGATGATGGTGGTGATGATGGTAATATTAAGACACACTAATATAAAATGTAATCATTAAAGCACAATATATAACATTTGTAATTTCTGTTGAAATCATGTGCTTATAATGGTCACGTGTATTTGTACGTGGTTGTGCATGAATGCACGTGTTTTTTATTTTCTGTATTAGGTGCTTGACGACAGCACTTGGCCCAACAGTCTATATTGGTTGTACAGGAAATCTTTGTGTTTTGATTTACGAATGTTCCATTCACGAAATTTAGTGAAAACGAAATTGACAAATTAAGGATACTTTTCGACTTACGAAATAGAATTTCAGCGGAAACAATATATCACATGGCACGCGCCATGAGATCATCAAGCAAGAAGCTGTCATCCATCCACGACAGTGTCACGGTATCCCCATAGTGCAAAAGTAACGCCTCGTCACCTCTCCAGTCACTCCAACATGCAGATCTTTTGGTGAGTTCCTTGAAGATGTTAATTATTTTTGTTTTAAATTGATTATTATTCAACCTTTTGTAATATTTGTTCCTTATTATTTTTTGCATTGTGAAATATTGGTGTTTATTTTGGGTTTATAGTAGAAATGACTGTCTGAAACACATCGCAAGTTTTTCGTATTCAATTAAGGGGAAAAGCCATTCCGATTTACGATATTTTGTTTTACGTGCGTTTTTCGAAGAAGGCATCCCTTTCGTAAGTAGAGGCATACATGTACAGGAATCCATTGCCAACCGCTAATTTACCAACCACGAGATTTTAGTAAACACGGATTGACTACTGGACACCTGTTTACTAACCACGAGCATCTCGCTTTGAGTATTCGCGAGTCGCGCCGAGTCGTGAAATCAAAACAACACGATGTACCTTATGGGGGGGGGGGGTTCTTGTATTTGTTCTTGTATTTGTACGAGCTGTTGTTTGTTTATGTTACCGATCTTTACGGGCAGCATTAGTGCAGCGGGTTAGCGAGCTGCACTATGAAGCCATAAATCCTGGTTTAATTCCTGCTCGTGGCCAACACCAGTGGCAATTAGGGCTTATTAACAAATGAAAACGGTGTGTATATTTTAACTCACCTGTAATGGGAATAATGTTACGCTCAGTGGGAGCAGTGATTCTGCGCTTTGGTCTCAAGGATAGCTGGCAGGTCAGGAGTAAGTTTGGTGGTTGAGATGCGAAGGACGTCACGGAGATGGCTGTCGGTCGTTCTGGTTCTCAGCCTGCTTTTGTTCAGCGTTAACAGAGATAATGTCTGCTCACATATGTATGTTGTTATTATTCTGTCTCTCACTGTTCAAATAGACCTACCATTAAAATTATAGACTGATCATTTCTTTGTCAGTGGGCAAACGTACAAAATCAGCAGGGGATCGAATACTTTTTTCCCTCATTGTATGTGAGGAGTCTGTGGGTCGCAACAGCACGTACGGCTGGAAGTAGGACATTCCAGACTAAGAGGGTTCATAATGGCCGTGTCAACGAGACTGAACCAGCCAGCACAACTCACTGCCAATAACACATCACGTAATTCACCCTTAAGCAATTGTTCAATCAATTAATTGAATCACTACAATTAAAATCAAAGAATATCCCAGAACAAACACTTCGCACTCTCCTCCGTCAGCCACCTGCATCCACAATAGAAACGCATCAGTCCAGCAGTGGATAAAACCTGGTGTGGGAGGTATGGGGGGGCGGCTTACACTTTCGGTGGACAGCAGGGGGGTGGCTGCATGCAGTAGCCATCGCAGATCAAGCGGTAGAACTTGTCATAGACTGCCATGCGCCAGGGTAAGGGGCCTCTCCTACACCCACACACATCACACACCGAGCGGTACACACGTCACACCGAGGAGCACGCACGTCACACACCGAGCAGGTTGCACAGGTCTCCTTTATCAAGACAAACGTGGAGCAGATTACACCTACTACAATACGCCTGTCACAATGCCCCCCTCTCCCCCCCCCTCCAGTTTATGGGGGGGCACGGGCCTCACTCCCCCCTTCGCGTCAGCCCCTACTAATAAATGGTCCGGTTGCATTGTGAATGCACCACTCGAATGACGTGCAGTCCCGTGGCGCACTGTAACGGGCTCATGATTTACTCAATACAATTCAACGTAAAAAAATGAAAACGATCCCAAGACATTATTTAAAATAAAGTATGGCCATCGTGTGTCAGCATCACAGGCGAAAATTGGCATGTAAAAAAAAACTTCACTGCGAATCACTCAATTGGGATTGCTCGCAGCAAACAGCACTTGACCTGCTTGCAGGTTAGGTGCTGAATAACCGTGTGTCACACAGAGAACAGTTGCCACTGAGGGTGCCCTTTTAAAATGCTTGATGAGATGTGATTATCGCGTGTAAATGTGCACACTAAAATAACCAAAAAATTATAAGCGAACTATTATCGTTTCAGGTGGCAGGGTGGTGCACCCGTGATCTTTGACCCTCGCAACAAGAAGCGCCTTGGTTAATTAATTATCCAGTTTGCTCACATAGCTAGAAAACACACAATCACAATGTAACTGGGTATTGGCCAAGCATCCCAATGCTAAAGTTACCTGCAAATTACTTCATTGGGATGACACTCGGCAGCAGAGCCGGATGATGGCATTGCTGGGGCCCTATGCCATTGTCAAGTTTAAGAGGCCCCTTCTATGAATGCCTGTATATTTTTGTCAACAGAATGAAAATAACTGCTTTGGAGAGTCTTTTTTTCTCACCGATCTTTATTTATTAAGCAATTATGTTAAAACTCGAAACCTCGTGTCCATTTCTTGTTTCGTATTTAGAGATCCCCCCCTCTCTTAATGCGAGGCCCTAAGCTGCAAGTGTGGCCGGTGTGAGCTCGCCTGTGATGAATCACACATATAATTGTGCACTCTAATTTTCTATGGGTGGCCAGAAGAATGGTGATCAGGGGATTGGATCCAGAGCCCCACGTACACAGTAGAGTACAAGGGAACGCCCACAATACAGATTTGAGCTGACCTGCGGATTGAGAAATTTAACTGTTTTGTGACGTGGAGGGTGTTTCTGAACGCTATTGTGACCGACCCGTCCCGACGGGAGGAGAGAGGACAGGGTGGACGGGCTGCATGAGCATACTCTCCGGCACTGCACAGCACAACATCGCCTCCCTACTGCAAAAATACTCGGCAGGACCCTCCTGAAAATGAAAGTCTTCGGAATCAGTGAGGCCTGTCCTTGGGAGGACAGGCGTAGTCTTGGTCGTCACAAGCGAACATTTGTTTCTCCACATTAATTTGTATCCCCGGGTTACCATCAGGGCTGGGCGCTGCAAGCTTAGCTTCTGAGATCTGATGAGATGGGTAGCCGTTTTTTAAAAGGTAATTTCGGCATCTGGAGGCCAAGCATGCAACAACTCTATGCAACTTCTTGGTTCTTTTGGTAAAGTTACGTAGAATAGAAATAAAATAATAAAAATAAAACATAATAAAAAATTAAATTCTCACGACGTTTCGGCCACAACACAAGTAGCCTTCTTCAGGTGAAGGAACAGAACTGTCGGGACGACAGCGCTTCAATAACTGCTGCTAAAATTCGCAGCGTCTTTTAAACTAGGTGGGAGAGGTAAAGCGCCTTGACAAAGGAGTTTACATATCAAACAGGAGAATTTAGCATTGCAATCGCTGCGTTAAAGTGTTGGATCAGCAGGGTGTTAAAGTCAGAAATTAGCATGTAACTGGGAGATTAGCATGATGTTAATGTGAGCGATTAGCATGCGACTGGTCACGGAAATAGCCATCTCAACAGAGGCATTTAGTATATGGACGCTAAAGGACTGCAACTACCCAACTATTATACAATTAACCGATGTGAAAAAAAACTAAGTATAAACTACATCAATATAATAAATGTACTCAATATGTTCTTCAATACGTTGAGCTATAAACATAAAGTAACTGTGTATACACTACACTATATAATGAATACCATATAGTAAACGAATTAATAAAACTAAAATATAAACTACATCAATGTTATTAATAAACTCTATATACTCTCCAATCAGCTGAGCTACTAACAATAAGTCATTATACATTACAATGCCATATGGCGAAAAAATGGGTGGCGGTTTTTTGCCATATGGCGAAAAAATGGGTGGCGGTTTTTTCCTTCTTTCCAACGTTAGCACCACGGAGAGCGACGAGCCTCGTTCAGACGGACGAGTCCATCCATGCTCGGAACGGAGGAGGGGGGAGAAACTGCCACGATGCGCTGCTCTGTCCTGTGTTGCGTTACAACCATGCCATAAACTAGACTACTATACATTGTAATGTTATACCTTCCAATCTAAACTACATTGTATAATATCGTATACACAGCCCAATGTAAGCTCGAACATTATGCAGTATATTTATATGTCTTCAACTAAACTTTTTCCTACATTACACGACTATACACCGTAATATACACTACCATAGACAAACCCACCCTTTAATTACACAATGCGTTACTTTACACTATCCTATACTTTAGACTGTAAAATGTTAGACTTGTAATATTACACTGTATTATTCTACCAACCCTACTGTATACCACACTGCTGTATATTCACAATACAATTACGATACTATATATTGCCTTATGAATTATATTAAACATTACAATGTTATACTATTTATTATTATATAACATGCTATAAACCATACCATTGACCGTCGTGTGAAGAGGCAGTGCCAGCGAATGGACTGCAGTCTGAATGTCACCATAAAATACAATCAATTAAGAACTGAAATTGTGTATAACGTCTTTCCAATGAAATTTTGATTTAAAGCTTTCGTGACTGCAGTAATTCATAATCTTAGTTCTTTCGGTAAAGTCACGTTGAAGGGAAACAACAAAATAATAATATATATAAAACAATACAAATTCTCACGACGTTTCGACCATAACACAAACCAATTCCTCGACCACATCAATTCCATACACCCAGCCATCAGATTCACCATGGAGGTCGAAAAAGATGGCAAGCTACCCTTTTTGGATGTCCTAATTAAAAGGAGACCTGATGGTTCAATGAGCCACTCTGTCGACAGGAAAGCTACGCATACGAATGCTTACTTAAAACCGGATTCCCACCACCATGCATGCCAGAAGAACTCCCTCATCAAGACTCTATACCATAGAGCCCAATGCATTTCCGACCAGGAACACATTGCCAGTGAACTTAAGCACGTACACCAAGCTCTCAAGGCTAATGGTTACTCCGACTACACAATCCGCAAAGCCATCACTCCAGCCATGAAGAAGGATCCTCTTGAGGAGCCTTTCAAAACCATCACCTTACCCTACATTGCGGGGGTCACAAAAAAGATCTCCAAAATCCTGAATAAACACAAGATCCAGGTCCGATTCAACACAGTACATAAAATCCGTGATCTGGTTCCGTCTGTAAAAGATGTGGTTCCAGACATACAGTACCCGGACGTCTACAAACTAAGTTGCCTCTGTGGTAGCAGTTACATTGGAGAAACCAAACGACATATCTGGGACCGCATCCGTGAACATAAAGCAGACTTGAAACACGGTAGGACGAGCACCTCAGCCGTGGCAGATCACTTTTATAATTCAGTGGGCTCACATGACATTGACTTCTCCAAGACGGACGTTCTCTGCAAGCCATCCGGCTACCATGAGAGATTCGTTCATGAGGCCATCCACATATACAAACACAGAAACAATTTCAACCGAGAAGATGGATTCTGGCTTAGTAACCATTGGAAAGACGTTATAAACCATTTTGGTACTTAATTGATTGTATTTTATGGTGACTTTCAGATCGCAGTCCATTCGCTGCCACTGCCTCTTAATACCTTTCACACGACGGTCAATGGTATGGTTTATAGCAGGGGTGTCCAAACTTTTTTTCCCGAGGGCCACATACAGAAAAATATACGAAGGATTGGGCCACTCACTACACGTGAGGTATACTGCCTCACTTCTCATGCACTAATATTGTCAAAATCAATCAAATGCAGGTAAATTACGTTTGATTATTGAACATGTTTGAAGAAAAAAGCCTCCATCATAGCTCTTCATTAGTAGATTTTAATTAAATTTTTTACAAAAAGGTTGGCAGGTAATTCTCTCAGTGACAGCCTCAGATTGGTTCTTAGGGTGCTGATCCCCCTTCATTGTCCATATGAAGGGAGAGACAAGAAGACAAATAGGGGATGTGGATATTTCAAGCTTATTACACAAATAAATTATTGGGCTTGTTAACACATCAACTAACGTTTGTTAAAAAAATTCTCATCAACTTTAATTGACTGAATTTATGAAGTAATTGGGCTTATTAACAAATGAAAACGGAGTGTATATTTTAACTCACCTGTAATGGGAATAATGTTACGCTCAGTGGGAGCAGTGATGCTGCGCTTTGGTCTGAAGGATAGCTGGCAGGTCAGGAGTAAGTTTGGTGGTTGAGATGCGAAGGACGTCACGGAGATGGCTGTCGGTCGTTCTGGTTCTCAGCCTGCTTTTGTTCAGCGTTAACAGAGAGAATGTCTGCTCACATATGTATGTTGAGCCGAACAGACTCATCATTCGTTTTGCATGGCGTCTCGTCAGAGGAAACTTGGCCTTTTCCAAACTCCGGTAGAAGTCAGGTAGGGAGAGAAGCTGATGCTGATTCTTCAGAGAATCATCACACTGAATTTCGATCAGTTCTAATTGCAGACTCTCCTCCACTTCTTTTGCATCCATTGAAAACGGAGCCGCAAACAGTGTGATTTCCTTCTCAATGACAGAAAAATCTTGGAAGCGCTGACTGAATTCTGTCATGAGAGATGTGATCACAGACACATATTCTCCCATTTTTGCAGAGAGCTTGGCATTTGGAAATGCGCATTGATTTCGGTCAGCGTGGGGAAGTGCGCTACATTGAAGTTGCGCAGTTGTGACTCGAAGAGACGGAGCTTCGCACGGAATGCTTTCATGTGCACATACAGCTGTGGTACCAGCTGCTCTTTGCCTTGTAGTCTCTTGTTCGGGGTGTTGAGATGATCAGTGAGATCAACTAAAAAAGCCAGGCCTGCCAACCATAAAGGGTCACTGATCTCATGGAGAGGTCTGCCCTTTTCTTTCAAAAACTTGTCGATATTTGATCTCAGGGAATAAAACCGCTGCAGCACGGAGCCGCGACTGAGCCAGCGCACTTGAGAATGGTAGAGTAGGTCCCCGTATTCAGCATCGACATCAGAGAGGAACACTTGCAATTCTCTGTGGTAAAGCCCTCGGGCCATCATTTTTTTTGACATTTTTCACAACTGTGTTCATCACATCGCCAAGCTGGATTATCTTGGCACAGAGGACTTCTTGGTAGATGATACAGTGCATTTTAACAGTCTCACCTCCGCTCTCCTGCACCTTGGCACTCACCATAGAAGCCATTCCTTTGCGCTCGCCTGTCATTGCTGGAGCCCCATCCGTTGAAATTCCACACAGCTTGTCCCATTTAAGTCCAGCCTGGTTAATTGAATCTGACACATCTTCAAAACATATCCTTCCCAGTTGTTGTCCCCTTTAGACTCCGAAGATCAAGCAGTTCCTCCGTAATGCAAAAATTCTCATCAACTCCCCGCAAAAAAATTAACAGCAGTGCAGTGTCCGTGGCATCTGTGCTCTCATCACATGCAATCGAGTAAAAATCGAAAGCACAAGCTTTATCTGACACTTGCTGTTTTAAGTTAGCCGACAAGTCTTCAATTCGCCGCACAACCTTATTTCTGGACATACTAACATCGTTAAAATCCTGCATTTTCTCCAGGCACATTCCCACGACTTTAGTGAGGCACTGTTTGATGAAGTCACCGTCTGAGAAAGGTTTCCCGTGTAGGGCAATGAGTTGAGCTACTTCATTGCTGGCTATTGTTGCATTTTCTTGAGCTTTGTTAGCACGGAAAAAAAACCCTGCTGCTGCGTTAGCAGGCTAGCTTGCCATTTGCTTTACCTTCTCTCTCCGCTCGGCGCCAGTGTAGGACGTGAAGGTCTGATGTTTCGTTTCATAATGCCGTCGTACATTGTACTCTTTCATCACGGCAACACTCTCATTACAAATCAAACAAACACACTTCCCCTTGGTTTCTATGAAAAAAAAATCATTTTTCCACCGAGTCTGAAATTTTCTGCACTCGCTTGCAATCTTGCGTCTCTTCGGTTCCGGCATTTCTGGTGACCCTGAGCAAATGTTTTCTTCGATTGCTTGCTTTGTGGAGACGCTGCCTTGTTCAAGACAATAGCGCCATCTAGTGTTTAAATTAAGAAATGCAATACAGTGGGCCATAGTCCATTATATTTTTAAACTTTGATACGGGCCAATTAAAAATGGATGGCGGGCCGCAGTTGGCCCGCGGGCCGTAGTTTGGACACCCCTGGTTTATAGCATGTTATATAATAATAAATAGTATAACATTGTAATGTTTAACATAATTCATAAGGCAATATATAGTATTGTAATTTTATAGTGAATATACAGCTGTGTGGTATACAGTAGGGTTGGTAGAATAATACATAGTGTAATATTACAAGTCTAATATTTTACAGTCTAAAGTATAGGGTAGTGTAAAGTAACGCATTGTATAATTCAAGGGTGGGTTTGTCTATGGTAGTGTATATTACGGTGTATAGTTGTGTAATGTAGGAAAAAGTTTAGTTGGAGACATATCAATATAATGCATAATGTTAGAGCTTACATTGGGCTGTGTATACGATATTATACAATGTAGTTTAGATTGGAAGGTATAACATTACAATGTATAGTAGTCTAGTTTATGGCATGGTTGTAACGCAACAGGACAGAGCAGCACATCGTGGCTGTTTCTCCCCCCTCCTCCGTTCCGAGCATGGATGGACTCGTCCGTCTGAACGAGGCTCGTCGCTCTCCGTGGTGCTAACGTTGGAAAGAAGGAAAAAACCGCCACCCATTTTTTTCGCCATATGGCATTGTAATGTATAACGACTTATTGTTAGTAGCTCAGCTGATGGAGAGTATATAGAGTTTATTGATAACATTGATGTAGTTTGTATTTTAGTTTTTTTATTAGTTTACTATATGGCATTCATTAGATAGTGTAGTGTATACCCAGTTACTTTATGTTTATAGCTCAATTTATTGAAGAATATATTGAGTACATTTATTATATTGATGAAGTTTCTACTTAGTTTTTTTTTCACATCGGTTTATTGTATGATAGTTGGGTAGTTGCAGTCCTTTAGCGTCCATATACTAAATGCCTTTGTTGAGATGGAAAATTTGACTTTAACATAGCTGTTTCCGTGACCAGTCACATGCTAATCCCTCACATTAACATCATGCTAATCTCCCAGTTACATGCTAATTTCTGACTTTAACACCCTGCTGATCCAACACTTTAACGCAGCTATTTCAATGCTAAATTATCCTGTTTGATATGTAAACTCCTTTGTCAAGGCGCTTTACCTCTCCCACCTAGTTTAAACGACACTGCGAATCTTAGCAGCAGTCATTGAAGTGCTGTCGTCCCGACAGTTCTGTTCCTTCACCTGATGAAGGCCACTTGTGTTGTGGCCGAAACGTCGTGAGAATATTATTGTGTTATTTTATTTTATCAATTTATTATTTTATTCTCATTCTACGTGACTTTACCAAAAGAACCAAAGAAGATTAACAAAGATAATTTCCACCAGCAGATGGTGCTAGAACGTGGTATGTCCAGAGTACAGTATTCTATCACAGCGTTAAATCCATCTGAGTCATTGATTGCGTAGCTTTCTGGTGGATCGTGAAACCCGCTGAGATCCACCAGAATGAATCGCGGTGCTTGGTGGATTAATACCGCTGCTCCGTTGGCATCTCGTGGCCATACCGCAGCCTGTATCTACTGTAAATTTAATCTTCATATTAAATAGAGGCTACAACAAATGTGAATATTGTTGTTGTTGTTGTCTCCCTGTACCGTTACAGATACTCGGATGTGATTGTGCACCGGCTGCTGGCCGTGTGCGTGGGCGCCGACCCCACGTACCCGGCGCTCACCGACAAGCAGAAGCAGCAGCAGCTCTGCAACAACCTCAACTACCGCCACAAGATGGCGCAGTACGCCCAACGCTCGTCTGTAGCTTTCCACACGCAGGTGGGAGGCGGAAGTGTGGGCCACGTGGAGCTTGCACGGCGTGTGCTTAGGCACCTGATAATGCGTCCATTCGTCTCTTGAAAACCATTTTAAGGTCACGAAAGCAGGCATCGTATTGTGCGTGTAGTAAGAATCAATTGTTTTCTATTCGCACGCTTACGTGTGGTGGTGCCGTGGCTGTACTGGTTGGCTACACTTGACATTGCTTTTCAGCATTCTTCTGTGTTTGCTGAAAAACCTGGTTACTTGGCACATTTGCCCATGATGTGACAACTTTATTTGATTGGCTCTGTCAGGTGATGGAGGATTATAGTCAATACAATTGACATTGTACCTTCACGATTTAACTCAAAATAATCCCCATGACATGATGCCAATAGCACAACTGGAATAAATTAGCGGGGGGATGCAGGAAAATTACCTTAAATTTTGTTAAATAATTATGGGCTTGGTAAGTGATGCGCGTGTGTCTGCTCTTTGCCACGTAGCGGTGATTAACGGCTGTTGTTGTTGTGGTCTCAGTTGTTCTTCAAGACTAAGAGAGTGGTGAGCGAAGAGGGCTTCGTGCTGTTTGCGCGCAAAAACGCCGTGGTGGTGCTCATTCCCAAGTACGGCTTGGAGGGGACGGTTTTCTTTGACTCCAAAGATCTCAAGCTCAACGTTACCTTCGACGAGGAGGTAGGGCATGTGTTCACTTAACCGGGAGACATTGGCATTTCCTGAACGGCTGAATTCTGCATTTAAACCCAGGACTGGCTTAATGCACTGGGACCCAAGCCCCCTGACCATCTCTCTACGATTAGGTTTCTATCAGACACACAGACACTTGGTTTAAGGTGGAAGAACGCAGTGAGATACGAAGCTCCGTTTTTTTTGCCATTTGGCAGTGTGGACTATTACAGAGGAAGTTACACCGGTGGATACATTAGAGCCGGATGGCTCACAGGGCTATACCAAAATAAACTGAAACTGAATTAAATGATGTAAATGCGTTTCAAATATAAAACTGTCACAATTAAATTTGCTTTGGAAATAACTGCCATGACGGAGCCCGTATTGTCACGGAGAGGACATCACATTAAAAATACAGTAAAATCCTTCAGATCCGGAAGAATTATAGAGAAAATCTAATGCTTTCTGTAAACAATGAGAAACTCGAAGGGCAGAAAAGTACTTGTAGAATAAAAACAAATGAGGGAAATAGTAGTTGATGCAAAAAGTGATCTCTAGATGGCAAAAAGCACATTTGTCATCAGTGGATCCGGTCCTTTCCAGCATGCCTTGCATGCCGCATTACATTGTCACTCTGCATGGATAATGCACACAGCCTAATTTGGACCAGAAGCTCAAAAGGGTCAACATTTGCAGCCATATTTTAGGTATGTTCTTAACTGCAATTGTGCACTCCATATAACCTAAGGGGGGTTGCATCTACTCCTTAATGATGGCCAAATAAGGCTTTAAAATTCCTTGGCTGGCCCGCACATCACGATCCCTCGGTTGGTTTGGTCATTGCAGCCATCGGCTTCTCATGCCTGATTTTCAGCTCGCGGTGAGGTGGCCCAAGCGGTATTGCATTCGCTGTGTGTTGTGGAGATTTGTGTTTCAAACTCGGTGGCCACTCCGGTTAATACTGTGGTGTGTCTTCTTTGGTTCTTTCGGTAAAGTCACGTAGAATGAGAATAAAATAATAAATTGATAAAATAAAATAGCACAATAATATTATCACGACGTTTCGGCCACAACACAAGCAGCCTTCATCAGGTGAAGGGACGAGACTGTGTTGTGGCCGAAACGTCGTGAGAATATTATTGTGTTATTTTATTTTATCAATTTATTATTTTATTCTCATTCTACGTGACTTTACCGAAAGAACCAAAGAAGATGAATCCTTGCAGTCACGAAATCTTTAAATCGAAACTGTGGTGTGTATTAAGCGTAAAATATTTACAGGCTATCCGCTTTAACAGTGGACGTTAAAAGATCCTGTAACGTTATTCGTGTGCCAGCATCATGGTCCAAGGTTGGCAAATTACATGCAAATTACTTATTTGGGGAGCACATATCAATCGTTCGCCTCCTTTTACAAAGACGTAGCAGTGACCTTGAATGCAAACGTTTTGAAAATCAGTGAGGCTTTTCTGAGTGACCCATGTAATAGTATGAATAATAACGTTGGGTTTACGTCAATCCGTGCTTGTGTGCAGGGCACTTGGCAGAGAGCAGTCAGCGGTAGTGTAGCGGTTAGCGCTCTGCGCTACGATCCCGGCGACTTGGGTTCGATTCCTTCGCACGGTCAACATCAGTGATGATTATCTGAACCGGTCCTGGGCCTCGCCTAGGTTGACTCGGAACTCAATTGAATGCCTGCTGCGGTGTGTAAACATCGCCACTGGGGAGACAAAGGCGGTCGGGCATGGCGCTGGCAACCCACCCCCTTGTGTGCCGTGCCGGCCTTCATCTGTGCTCCTCGCCAACAGCACTTGCCCCAACAGTCTGTTAAGGCTACATTGGAGATATGTCTTTGTGTTTTGTGTAGGGCCCCACGCTGTGCGTGGAGGGCATCGCGCTGAACATGTTCGACCGCGTGTGCGTGCGCGTGTCGCTGGATTCGTCCAACCTGCAGCACCAGCGGATCCGCATGCACCTCGTCCGCCCGGAGGTACTCACCGTGCGGCGCGACGCGCAACCTCGGAATACCACCGATTTGTATTGTGACCATGCTGCTGTTGCTGCTTGCTGCGCCAGCAGTAGTGCACAAAAAACAAACGCTCGCCGCATCGGAACATCAGCGGGCCGAAAATTAATGGCACAAGCCACAGCATAGCGCTTGTTGCCATGCAACCCAAACTGTGGGACCGTATAGTAAACCCATAGAGACACAGAGATACATAGGAGATACAGAGAGACCCATTATGATTCCTAGAGATTCATAGAGACTCATACAGATACATAGCAGTGCATTAAAAACAAGCTCCTGTACGATTGTGGCCATGCAACCCAAACTATGGACTACATTTTACACCACTGTAGTCTGCGCTCCTTGAATGGAGGGGGTGGCAAGATGACACAAACTCTCTCCTGAGGCTCTCCCGTAGCTATCAGACCCATACATTGGCATTTAGCCCCTGAACGTAATACCCTTATAACACAGGAATAAAATATAAACTCCGGTCTTGGATGGAAAAAAATATATGTATAGCTAGCATTTTGAGCTGCAGTCTGTTGTCCTATACCTCCTGTAACTGGCAAATTGGATATAACGCGATGATGAATGTATGAAGGAACGCATTTTTTGTATAACGCGGATCCAAACTGGATATAACTCGGTTGAATGAATGGAACTACGTCGCGCGAGTAGGAATAAGCGGTCGTAACGGCTGCCTCGGCGTAGCATCACACAAGGCGGGATGCTGCTGGATGCTTCTAGATGCTACCCACGTTCCTTAGTCTTTGTTCAGCCTGTGTTACGCATCTCACGCGTTATTGCGGACTGCGCTTTACCCCATATAATATATTATTTATTATAACACGATTTTTTCAAAACGCGGTGTTCTTGAGGTACGCAACTACCGTATTATAGAACAGACTGTATATCCAAAGACTATGGGACACTATCCCTACCTATATCAGTTGTGACTGTCCATGTGTTTAAATCCAGCTTGAAAACATCGTTATTAATTGGCTTTTCCTGGATTCTGATTGGTTATTACTGTGAGAGGAATCATTATGATTAGCTTTTATTGCATTTTGCATGCTGTGTAAAGTGTCAGTATCACTGTCATTATTGTTATTATCGGCTTTTACTTTATTTCTATTGGCTTGTATCTATACTTGAGTAGTTTTTTAATGTCCAGTGCTTTTTTGAGATATTTCGATATGCAAGGTGCTGTATAAAATAGATTTTTATTATGGCCCTAGTTCAGGGGTCGGGAACCTTTTTGACTAAGAGAGCCATGAAAGCAAAAAATTTGGAAATTTATTTCAGTGAGAGCCATATAATATATTTTAAAAGTGAATTCAACTAAATGTCAGTATAATAAGCCTCTGAATTTATTCTTTTAAATAATGTTGTTATAACACTCACCATTAATGCGACTTCTGGTGCTGCATGGATTTGCTGATGTCTTTGTAGTCGGGTTGGTACTTGGTGAGGTTAAGCTTCATGCAAGCGTTGAGGCTTTCATCCGTTAAACGTGATCGTAGGTTGGACTTGATGTTTTTAAGATGTGAGAATGACTGCTCACATGCATACGTAGATCCAAACATGGTCAATACAGCAATACTCACACGCTGCAGTGTGTGGTATGTGACAGGAAGCGCGTTCCAAGTTTTGAGAATCAGCTGGTCTTCGGGTTGGAGTTTTTTCATTTCTGTCCACATGTGCTTGCTCGCCAACTCCGCTTTCTGTCGTGTGATTCTTTCCAAATCTTCATTCAGTGACTTGAACTTATTCACCCACATGTCTGAGGCCTTCAGGTCAGCCACTTCTGCTTCAAAATCTCTGACGGAGACATCAGGGATGTAATTCAGGTCGGCTGTGTTCAGTGAACACTCGTTTGGATGGGTGATGAACTTAAAAAGACGAGTGTGCTCACGAAATTCTCCAAAGCGTGCTTTGAAGGACTGTAGGAGACTGGATGTGCAGCCAGCTAGCTGGTGGAGATCAAGGTTTTGAATGGGCTCACTTGCTGTGCATGCATCTTTAAATTGGCTCAGTTTTTCAAAATGTAGTAAACGACCTGTTTCAAGATCCGTGATGAAAAGCTCCAGCTTGTTTTCAAAAGCAAATACAGCTTGTTGAAGGGATAACACTGTATTTCCAATGCCTTGCATTTTCACGTTGAGCTGGTTCAGATGTTCAGTCAGATCTACGAGATAGTAAAACTTGAGCCACTCGGTGTCGGCTAGCTCAGGATGCCCGACGCCTTTCATTTCAAGGAAAGTCCGGATTTCGTTCAGGCAAGCCGCAAAACGGCTAAGCACCTTCCCTCTTGACAACCAACGCACATTGCTGTGCAAAAGCAGACCAGGATAGTTATTTACAACTTCATCCAGCAGTGTTTTAAACTGGCGATCATTTAAGGCTCGGGCAACAATAAAGTTGATCACACGAATGACCAGCGACATCACTTCGCCAAACTGCCTGTCACACATCTGAGCACAAAGTGCCTCCTGGTGTATAATGCAATGGAAACTTAGGATGGGTCTATTTTCATGTTCACGGAGAAGCGCCACAAATCCTTTGTTTTTCCCCACCATACACGGAGCACCATCAGTACACACTGAGAGAAGTTTATCCATAGGTAGACTTTTTTCTTGAGCAAACTCCATGAAAGACTTGAATAAATCCTCACCTCTTGTGGACCCTTTTAATGGCAGAACAGCAAGACTTTCTTTGCGCGGTGTGTCACCGACAGCATATCTTGCAATCACGCTGAACTGCGACAAATGGCTCACGTCTGTTGACTCATCCAAAGCCAGAGAAAAGAACGGCGCTGCATTTATGTCCTTCACTTGCGTTTCCTCCACTTTGTTTGCCATCACGATGGTACGATCATGAACAGTTCTTGCCGACAGAGGCATGTCTTGTATCCGTTTGATTATCTTGTCTTTGTTCGGAAGATCATCAAAAAGTTCATTGGCTACATCCAGCATGAACGTTTTAGCATACTCGCCATCTGTGAATGGTTTTCCGTTCCTCACTATTGCTAAAGAACCAGCAAAGCTAGCCGAATTATAGTCACCTTGCCGGGTCCATACGCGGAGTTGCTGCTGGCTAGCTTGCACCCTGCTCAGAAGCTCTTGGCACGCTTTCTTTCTGCTGTCTCCCGCAGGGTATTTTGATGCAAAGGTAGCGTGGCGCGTGTCGAAGTGCCGCTTTACATTCGACCGTTTCAACGATGTAATTTTGTCATTGCAAATTAGACACACCGCAGAACCCGCTCTCTCCACAAAGGCGAATTCTTCGGTCCATTCGTCCTGAAATGTACGATACTCGTCGTCTTTTTTTCTTTTCGCCATCTTCTTCGTCGAAGGGTTAGCTTTGAGCTAATGACCGAGCAGACGCAGTCTCAGACTGATTCAAAAGGGGGCGTTTACCTGTTTTACCCAGCAACGGCAAACGTAGGCCAGTATCATCCAATTAAAATAATGGACAATTGCTCCTGCAGCCCTGAACAGGACATGCGCAGTGAAAAATCGATGGATTAAAACAAGTGAGAATATTTTGTTTTATCTGCGAGCCATATGCAATCATCAAAAGAGCCACATCTGGCTCGCGAGCCATAGGTTCCCGACCCCTGGCCTATTTGATGACTGGTACTCTGATTCTTTTTTTTACAAATCAGGGACTTGTTTTAATTAAAATGTGTCTGTGTGTGTGGTTGAACGGTGTAACAAATCCATGCGTTACATGTGTAGTGTTGCAGCGCCGACCTGGTCAAGGCCTATGATACAATCAGTAGGCCAGGGCTCTGGATTGTTACTCGTATTTCCGGAGTCCTTAACCCTCTGCTCACAATCATTAAGGACCTTCACGATGGTGGGCAGGCCCGGATAAAGTTGCGTGCCCAGGAGTCAGAGCAATTTCCTGTTTACAGTGGGGTGCGACAGGGATCTACTCTGGCTGACACATTATTTAGCATCATCTTCGACCACATAGTTCGAGAAGTTTTTTTTATGGCTGTACCGGTGGATTTTTTAATATTTGCTACAGATACAATGGGAGGCTGATTGATGCCTGGGTGAGGTCAAGGGATGGCTCCCTACTGGTCAACCATGTTATGTACACTGATCATTTGGAAGTTGATGCTCACACTGAAAAATAGTTGGAGGTTCTGCTGCTAAGCCTGGAGCGTGTGACAAAGAGGTGGTGCCTTACCATCAGCCCCACCAAAACTAAGCACCCGCTTGAGTATTTTGTGTAATTTAATACTCCGCCCCCTCAACTACTCTTGAGTGATGGGGTAATTGTAGAGAGAAGTTTACGTACCTGGATAGTGTGCTTATGCAAAAATTCTGGTTTGGCAGCAGAGGTCTCACTCCGAATCGGTCAAGTGGCATATTTTCATCAGCTTCGTAACACTTTGGGGTATCTACCTGGTCTGTCACTCGACACAAAACGCTGGGTCTTCTTGGCCAATGATAGAATAAATGAAAAATCTGAACCAGCTTTACACTTTCAGACTGGCCTGCCTACGATCCACCCTGGGTTTAACTAGGCTGGAATGTGTGAACAGCTCACAGTGAGCTCCACTGGTGGGCAGGGCTGCATTGCCTGGGTCATGTAGCCTGCTTGCTCAGCCACCGCATCCCCAAGCAGCCTCTGTTTTTCCAGATAGAGGGGGCTAAATGGGCGTGGCACGGCCTGGAGAAGAGATGGACTGATGCAGTACAGGAGGATACGGAACTAAGTGGACTTGCCAAAGACTGGTACCACTGGTGTCAAGATCTGCCTCTATGGAGGAAGCTCGTGAACGATGCTTATGGGAAGTTGGTGGCAGTTGCCCTCAAGCAAAAAAGGAGGGTGAGAGGAGCGACGCTCACAACAACAGACGGTGCACTGGATGACTAAAACGCAGCAAGTTGGCACAGTAGGATGCAAAGGTGGTGCGTCTGCCAGTCATCTCAGTCAGTCAACCCATCGCACTGGGGTCTGTCCCCTGATCTCCTGTCGGCAAGCCTTCGACACTTCAAGTGGCCTCGGAGTGCACCAGGCCTGGCACAAGCGCCATGGTGACGTCTCTGTCACTTAGTGGCGAATGAGGGCTGTTGTTGTTATCTGAGTCGGTTAGGGGCCTCCCCTAGGTCCACTCAGCCTCAAATAAGTATCTGATACGGTGTGTAAACATCGCCACTTGGGAGACAAAGACGGACAAGTGTGGTGCTGGCAACCCACCCCTCGTGTGCGGTGCCGGCCGTCATAGGTGCTCACTAACAGCACTTGCTCCTACAGTGTTTCAAGGCTATACACAAGATTTCTGTCTTTGTTTGTGTCTATGTGCAGTGTCTGTATGAGTGGTTGGGAGCAGTTGTGTCTGTGGGGATCGACCTGAGTTCGATTCCCATTCACAACCATCAGTGACTAATAAATAAAACCGGTCGTGTGCGTCCCCTACATCTACTCAAACTTAAAATAGTACCTCGTGCAACGTATAAACATCAAATGTGGGGAGACAAAGGCATCCGGATGCGGTGCTGACCACCCACCCCATCATAGGTGCTAACTCGCTAACAGCACTTGACTCAATAGTCTGTTAAGGCTATACGGGGATCTGTCTTTGTATACAGGTGCATGTGTCTGTGTGTATGTCTGTGTGTGGAATTACAGTACTCACTTCCCGTCGGCTTGCTCATCTCTCCACCCTGCAACAAAATCACAGCAGCGGACGTGAGACTCTAATCATATCAAAGCTTACAACCACCACCACCATCATCATTACCGTCCTCATCATTAAACATTTCGAACAGACACACATTCACATATAGATGTTCTCTCAGATTAATGTTATCCTGATACAGCGCGCGTGTGGATGTACTCACGGAAGACATCGCCTTGAAGGCAGAACGAGAAGTCACGGATGGTCACGTTTTGTCAATAGATTTCGTTAACTGTGTTAATGAAGTGTTCAACCTCACGGATGTTTGTCAATGAGGTTTACCAAGTAATTTAACCGCGTTATCGATGTTCACTGACGACGTTGTCGAAGTGTGCTCCCGAATGCGATCTTTAAGCACACAGAGCGCGCGTCCACCTCCGTCTGTAATGATCGACCGTTGCTAGGGAAGTGACGTCACTTGTTAAGGTAACGAACCCCGGAAACCACGTGGTCCACTGTATCCTCCAGGCCTGATTAGTTACACGACTGTCAAATTTTTACTTTAAACTTTCGTAACTTGCAGGAATTCATATTTTTGGTTCTTTCGGTAAAGTCACGTAGATAGAAAATAACATTTTAAGTGAAGGCAAAAAACCCACGAGGTTTCGGTGGCAACACAAGCGGTCTTCATCACGTGTTGCGATCGAAACGTCGTGGGTTTTTTTCTTTTATTTTAATTTATTTTTATTGTTATTATTTTCTATCTACGTGACTTTACCTGAAAGAACCAAGAATATAGTAAGGATTCTACCCTGGTCGCCACGGATGAAGAGGCCGAGCGGGCTCGGTTCGACTGTTGCCAGGTACCTCCACCACTCAGCTCGCAGCACACACACACACACAGTGTCCACTATGTAAAAATCAGGCTAAACTAAACCTTTCTAGAAGTTACTAAAATAATGCTATAAAAACAATGCAACAGTGATCATAAGAAATGTGATTGAAAGTTAACAATAGCGACATATATAACATATATTACTAAACCTAGCATCCTTCGCTAGCTGTTTGAGTCAATCCATAATAGCAGGAGTAACAATTATGTATGTTGATTAACTGCGAATAACCCAATCAATAACAGATATCCATTGTAATTTACATCAATACATTACCCCCCCCCCGTCTTCGTATCGGATCTGCTTACAAGCGACGACGTCACATTTATCCCCCGTCTACGTCTATTAAAGACCGAAACAGGGGAAGGATTTCACCACAACTCTGGCTGTCACCTGACGAGGCGGGTTGTTGTTGTAGTTACAGGCGAAACGTCACGGTACTTGAATTGTAAATGTTTTGGGTTTACTCTCCAACACACCGATGTGCTGAAATAGTCACTAATTGGCATGTTTTGTTTACGTGACAAACTTGACTAAGATTTACGCGATCTAACCCAAACAAACAAAAACACCCTCTAATCAGTAAATATTTGTATTAATTCCACGAATGGACCTTGGCCTGGGACTGTGCGGATTGAGAAGTTATGGATGCAGCTTCTGTTTGTGCTGCCATCAGAATGACCAACAAATAAATAAATAATACACACGGATTGGTGACTACAGTACTAGACCCCCAGTGCTTTTATATTTAAAAGTGTATGTGCTTTGTGGTTGCTTTATTGCGCGTGTGTACGTACTGTGTAACACTTGTTTGAACGCAGGTGATGGGGTTGTCCATGTTGGGTGTCATTACAGCCAAAAACAAGCAGCAGTACGAAGACCAGGACGCCGTGGCCGACCATGAGGACGGAAATTGGCCTCGCCCGGTCACAACGTACGACAGCAGTACAGGTTTCCCTCCACACATGCACACACCTACGAGTTTCCCACTACAGAGACGAAGGTCCCCCATATAGCCTTAACAGACTGTTGTGGCAAGTGCTGTTCGCAAGCACCAATGAAGGTCGGCATGGTATACCAGGGGGTAGGTGGCCAACACCAAACCCGGCCGCCTTTGTCTCCCAAGTGGTGACGTATTACACACACCGCTCCAGGTATTCATTTGAGGTTGAATCGACCCAGGACCAGTTCAGATAAATAATCGCTATTGGTGTTGGCCATGAGCGGGACTCCAACTCGGATGTTTGCGGGGTTCGGAGCGTAGCGTACTATCACTGCGTCACTGCTACCCTCACATAACGCACACAGAAACAACACACACACACAGGGACCCACACGCACGGACACACAGGGACCTGCTCAACATTGAAATGTGCAGCCCTTGTGTGGCGGCCTGCGTTGAATTTGGGCGTTCATCTCGTCACCCATACAAAAGGTCTCGACACAATCAATGGCAGTCCCCCTTGCCCTGCCTGGCACGCACATCGGGCCAGTCACCCCACGCACAGCGCACACAACGTGCGCGTCGCATATGCCAAATCAAGAGTCGTCCCCGAGTGTCCGGCAAATTGGACCGACTATCCCGGGCCCCGCGCTTCGGGGGAGGCCCCACGTGTAGACATCAGTGTCACATGTAATGCTTCCGGTTTAGTTTGAAGGCATCGGGGGGGGGGCCCACGCACCCCCTATGGACGGCCCTGGTCAAAGCACACGGCAGCGCGGAGCACGCGCGTCACGCCCACGGGCCACGTGCGTCACGGGTACGTGACATCTACAAGGCACACACCTGCATCGCGTGGTCATCACTTGTAAGGCATGCCCTTTGTGCATGGGACGTGCGTAGTGTGTGCAACACGTGGCACATGTATGTCACACATGCGCATCGCAATGTGATGTCATGTGTACGTGGACATTTGAATCGCATGTAGCTGTCTGGTGGGTAGGACGGATCTACGCGTGGGCAAGTAAGGGGGTGGCTGAGTAAGACTGATACGGAGACACGTCAAGCCACACACTCACCACACACTCACCGGCACACTTACACACACCACATTCACCGCACACTCACTTACCGGCACACTAGCACACTGGCACTCACTGCACACTCACACACCGCACACTCACCACGCACTCGCTTACCGGCACACTGACTACACATTCATACACACTCACCGCACACTCACTTACCAACACTCTGACTGCACATTCACACACACCGCACTCACACCGCATTCACACACACTCACACACACTCACACCGAACTCATTCACTCACACACACACACACAAATTTACACACACTCACCGCACACACACTCACACTCACCGGCACACTCGTGTGCAAGCACACTAGTGAGCTTCGACAAAATGTGCTGCACATTAGTGAGGCCACACACCAGCAGGTTTACACATCAGTGAGCTTACACACTAGTGTGCACACACACAGTCGTAAGCTTACAGATTAGATAGCGTACACATCAGCTCACCGGTGAGGTGAGCTACACACTGGTGAGTTAACACACCCACCTGTTTATGTGCGCAAAGCTCTTAACCCTAAACCTAACATATCCCAAATGTCATGGCTAAAGTTAGTTTACACACGCACGTGCATACACACGCACGTGCACACACGCATGCGCATATGAAGGCACGCATGCACACATATGTGCACACAAACACACATGCACGCACATGTTTAAACATATACAATTCCATGGCGTTGGACTTGAGACTCCCAGAAGTGGAATCAGGACTCCTGAGTGTGCGATATAGCTCAGTGGGCCTTACTTGGTAAAATTGAAATAATTAATTTAGTTTCAGGATGTAGGGTTCTGAAGATATTTCATCTTTCAGTCCTTTCTGACCGTTTGAGTGTGGGTGAGTGAGTGACAACTACTTATGCATTTTTTATTACAAATACAAGCATTTCCAGCTATTGACATGAAATGTATTAACTCTGGAAGATGATGGTGATACAGGTCGTGGGTAGCGGTAGTGTAGCGTTTAGCACGCTGCGCTACGAACCCGGCGACCCGAGTTAAATTCTCGCTCATGCGCAACGCAGGTAACGACTCTCTGAACCGGTCATGGGCCTCCCCTAGGTCGACTCAGCCTCAAATGAGTACTTGGTGTGGTGTAAACATCACTACTGGGGAGACAAAGGCGGCCGGGCGTGGTGTTGGCCACCCACCTCTCGTGGGCCATGCTGGCCTTCACAGGTACTTGCTTACAGCACTTCCCCCAATAGTCTATTCGGGCTATACGGGGAGTCTTTGCTTTGGTGGTGATGATACAGATGGTGATTGATTATACAGATGGTTAGGATGATGATAATGATACATTTGGTGATGATGGTGGTGATGATGGGACTATAAGAGTGGTCCTTGAAGATATTTACTGTGGAATATTAAGACACACTAATATAAAATGTAATCATTAAAGCACAATATATAACATTTGTAATTTCTGTTGAAAGCATGTCCTTATAATGGTCACGTGTATTTGCACGTGGTTGTGCATGAATGCACGTGTTTTTTATTTTCTGTATTAGGTGCTTGACGACAGCACTTGGCCCAACAGTCTATATGGGTTGTACAGGAAATCTTTGTGTTTTGATTTACGAATGTTCCATTCACGAAATTTAGTGAAATGAAATTGACAAATTAAGGATACTTTTCGACTTACAAAATAGAATTTCAGCGGAAACAATATATCACATGGCACGTGCCATGAGATCATCAAGCAAAAAACTGTCATCCATCCACGACAGTGTAACGGTATCCCCATAGTACAAAAGTAACGCCTCGTCACCTCTCCAGTCATTCCAACATGCAGATCTTTTGGTGAATTCCTTGAAGGTGTTAATTATTTTTGTTTTAAATTGATTATTCAACCGTTGTAATATTTGCGCTTTATAATTTTTTGCATTGTGAAATATTGGTGTTTATTTTGGGTTTATAGTAGAAATGACTGTCTGAAACTCATCGCTAGTTTTTCGTATTCAATTAATGGGAAAAGCCCTTCCGATTTACGATATTTTGTTTTGCGTGCGTTTTTCGAAGAACGCATCCCTTTCGTAAGTAGAGGCATACATGTACTGGAATCCATTGCCAACCGCGAATTTACCAATCACGAGATTTTAGTAAACACGGATTGACTACTGGACACCTGTTTACTAACCACGAGCATCTCGCTTTGAGTATTCACGAGTCGCGCCGAGTCGTGAAATCAAAACAACACGATGTACCTTATGGGGGGGGGGGGTTCTTGTGTTTGTTCTTGTATTTGTACGAGCTGTTGTTTGTTTATGTTACCGATGTTTACGGGGAGCGTTAGTGCAGCGGGTTAGCGAGCTGTAATATGAAGCCATAAATCCTGGTTTAATTCCTGCTCATGGCCAACACCAGTGGCAATTATCTGAACCATTCCTGGACCTACCCTCGGCCTCAAATGAGTACTTGGTGCATTGTGAAAACATCAGCACTGGCAGAGACAAACCCCATATGCTGTGCTGGCCTGCATAAGTGCTCATAACGGCACTTACCCAACAGTCTGTTACATGGGGGGATCTTAGTCTTGGCGTGTAAGTGAGAGTTTGTGGACTTTGCATGTTCTTCCCCTGTTGTGCACGCGTTTTCTCAGGGTTCTCAGCTTTCAAAAAAGAACAACCAATTCTAACAGTGAGATTTTAATTGCAAATTACTTAAACAGGGATTACACACCGTGGCAACATCGCCCCCTTCTGTGAAAGCTGGACAGGACCCTCCTGCAAAAGAGTGAGACTTCCCTGAATAAACAAATGTAGCACGGTAATCTTTGAAATAATAAAATAAACTATTCACCCCTAGAGTGGACAGGGTAACGAGGGCGATCCTAGCAAGCGAGGGAGCTGTACTCGGACGGAACGGACGACGGCTCCCAGCCGACCTCTTCGCCTTTGTCGATCTTGTCATCGTTGGAGGCCGGTCTCAGCTCTGCGAGGATCGCCTCAAACGTGGGGCGCTCTAACGGCGCGTGGCTCCAGCAGCGGTGCATCACCTTGCGGCTGTGGGGCGAGGGGAGGGTGCGGTGAGGGTGCGAGGAAGGCGAATCGTGCACAAGCTCGGACTGCGCTTTCACCTCTTCCAGTGCGCGTTCGTTCTCAGAATGGTTGAATGAGTGCCGATGATGTTAATGACGTCACGGAGGGGGATGAAGGGGGTCAGGTGGCGAGGGGGGTGAGGGGGGATGAGTAGGTAGAGGGTCATGAAGGCATAAAATACCTACAGTATGGATGCACACAGCGGCGTCTAAATGCCACTGCATCTCCATACGTAGCGCAGAAACACTGGTCATGTTTATCTCGTAGAGAGAGAAGCAGTCTGGGGATCTCTATGTGAGGAGTCTGTGGGTCGCAACAGCACGTACAGCTGGAAGTAGGGCATTCCAGACTAAGAGGGTTCATAATGGCCGTGTCAACGACACTGAATCAGCCAGCACAACTCACTGCCAATAACACATATCACATAATGCACCCTTAAGCAATTGTTCATTCAATTAATTGAATCACTACAATTAAAACCAAATAATTTCCCAGAACAAACACTTCGCACTCTCCTCTGTCAGCCACCTATATCGACAATAGAAACGCATCAGTCCAGCAGTGGATAAAACCTGGTGTGGGAGGTATGGGGGGGCGGCTTACACTTGCGGTGGACAGCAGGGGGTGGCTGCATGCAGTAGCCATCGCAGATCAAGCGGTAGAACTTGTCATCGACTGCCATGCGCCAGGGTAAGGGGCCTCTCCTACACCCACACACATCACACACCGAGCGGTACACACGTCACACCGAGGAGCACGCACGTCAGACCAAGGAGCACGCACATCACACATCCAGCGGCACGCACGTCACACACCGAGGAGCACGCACGTCACACACCGAGCAGGTTGCACAGGGCTCCTTTATCAAGACAAACGTGGAGCAGATTACACCTACTACAATACGCCTGTCACAATGCCCCCCTCTCCCCCCCCCCCCCAGTTTATGGGGGGGCGCGGGCCTCACTCCCCCCTTCGCGTCAGCCCCTACTAATAAATGGTCCGGTTGCATTGTGAATGCACCACTCGAATGACGTGCAGTCCCGTGGCGCACTGTAAGGGGCTCGTGATTTACTCAATAAAATTCAACGTAAAAAAATAAAAACGAGCCCAAGACATTATTTAAAATAAAGTATGGCCATCGTGTGTCAGCATCACAGGCGAAAATTGTCATGTAAAAAAAACTTCACTGCGAATCACTCAATTGGGTTTGCTCGCAGCAAACAGCACTTGACCTGCTTACAGGTTAGGTGCTGAATAACCGTGTGTCACACAGAGAACAGTTGCCACTGAGGGTGCCCTTTTAAAATGCTTGATGAGATGTGATTATCGCGTGTAAATGTGCACACTAAAATAACCAAAAAATTATAAGCGAACTATTATCGTTTCAGGTGGCAGGGTGGTGCACCGGTGATCTTTGACTCTCGCAACAAGAAGCGCCTTGGTTAATTAATTATCCAGTTTGCTCACATAGCTAGAAAACACACAATCACAATGTAACTGGGTATTGGCCAAGCATCCCAATGCTAAAGTTACCTGCAAATTACTTCATTGGGATGACACTCGGCAGCAGAGCCGGATGATGGCATTGCTGGGGCCCTATGCCATTGTCAAGTTTAAGAGGCCCCTTCTATGAATGCCTGTATATTTTTGTCAACAGAATGAAAATAACTGCTTTGGAGAGTCTTTTTTTCTCACCGATCTTTATTTATTAAGCAATTATGTTAAAACTCGAAACCTCGTGTCCATTTCTTGTTTCGTATTTAGAGATCCCCCCCTCTCTTAATGCGAGGCCCTAAGCTGCAAGTGTGGCTGGTGTGAGCTCGCCTGTGATGAATCACACGTATAATTGTGCACTCTAATTTTCTATGGGTGGCCAGAAGAATGGTGATCAGGGGATTGGATCCAGAGCCCCACGTACACAGTAGAGTACAAGGGAACGCCCACAATACAGATTTGAGCTGACCTGCGGATTGAGAAATTTAACTGTTTTGTGACGTGGAGGGTGTTTCTGAACGCTATTGTGACCGACCCGTCCCGACGGGAGGAGAGAGGACAGGGTGGACGGGCTGCATGAGCATACTCTCCGGCACTGCACAGCACAACATCGCCTCCCTACTGCAAAAATACTCGGCAGGACCCTCCTGAAAATGAAAGTCTTCGGAATCAGTGAGGCCTGTCCTTGGGAGGACAGGCGTAGTCTTGGTCGTCAGAAGCGAACATTTGTTTCTCCACATTAATTTGTATCCCCGGGTTACCATCAGGGCTGGGCGCTGCAAGCTTAGCTTCTGAGATCTGATGAGATTGGTAGCCGTTTTTTAAAAGGTAATTTCGGCATCTGGAGCCCAAGCATGCAACAACTCTATGCAACTTCTTGGTTCTTTTGGTAAAGTTACGTAGAATAGAAATAAAATAATAAAAATAAAACATAATAAAAAATTAAATTCTCACGACGTTTCGGCCACAACACAAGTAGCCTTCTTCAGGTGAAGGAACAGAACTGTCGGGACGACAGCGCTTCAATAACTGCTGCTAAAATTCGCAGCGTCTTTTAAACTAGGTGGGAGAGGTAAAGCGCCTTGACAAAGGAGTTTACATATCAAACAGGAGAATTTAGCATTGAAATAGCTGTGTTAAAGTGTTGGATCAGCAGGGTGTTAAAGTCAGAAATTAGCATGTAACTGGGAGATTAGCATGATGTTAATGTGAGCGATTAGCATGCGACTGGTCACGGAAATAGCCATCTCAACAGAGGCATTTAGTATATGGACGCTAAAGGACTGCAACTACCCAACTATTATACAATTAACCGATGTGAAAAAAAACTAAGTATAAACTACATCAATATAATAAATGTACTCAATATGTTCTTCAATACATTGAGCTATAAACATAAAGTAACTGTGTATACACTACACTATATAATGAATACCATATAGTAAACGAATTAATAAAACTAAAATATAAACTACATCAATGTTATTAATAAACTCTATATACTCTCCAATCAGCTGAGCTACTAACAATAAGTCATTATACATTACAATGCCATATGGCGAAAAAATGGGTGGCGGTTTTTTCCTTCTTTCCAACGTTAGCACCACGGAGAGCGACGAGCCTCGTTCAGATGGACGAGTCCATCCATGCTCGGAACGGAGGAGGGGGGAGAAACAGCCACGATGTGCTGCTCTGTCCTGTGTTGCGTTACAACCATGCCATAAACTAGACTACTTCTACATTGTAACGTTATACCTTCCAATCTAAACTACATTGTATAATATCGTATACACAGCCCAATGTAAGCTCGAACATTATGCAGTATATTTATATGTCTTCAACTAAACTTTTTCCTACATTACACGACTATACACCGTAATATACACTACCATAGACAAACCCACCCTTTAATTACACAATGCGTTACTTTACACTACCCTATACTTTAGACTGTAAAATGTTAGACTTGTAATATTACACTATGTATTATTCTACCAACCCTACTGTATACCACACTGCTGTATATTCACAATACAATTACGATACTATATATTGCCTTATGAATTATGTTAAACATTACAATGTTATACTATTTATTATTATATAACATGCTATAAACCATACCATTGACCGTCGTGTGAAGAGGCAGTGCCAGCGAATGGACTGCAGTCTGAATGTCACCATAAAATACAATCAATTAAGAACTGAAATTGTGTATAACGTCTTTCCAATGAAATTTTGATTTAAAGCTTTCGTGACTGCAGTAATTCATAATCTTAGTTCTTTCGGTAAAGTCACGTTGAAGGGAAACAACAAAATAATAATATATATAAAACAATAAAAATTATCACGACGTTTCGACCATAACACAAACCAATTCCTCGACCACATCAATTCCATACACCCAGCCATCAGATTCACCATGGAGGTCGAAAAAGATGGCAAGCTACCCTTTTTGGATGTCCTAATTAAAAGGAGACCTGATGGTTCAATGAGCCACTCTGTCGACAGGAAAGCTACGCATACGAATGCTTACTTAAAACCGGATTCCCACCACCATGCATGCCAGAAGAACTCCCTCATCAAGACTCTATACCATAGAGCCCAATGCATTTCCGACCAGGAACACATTGCCAGTGAACTTAAGCACGTACACCAAGCTCTCAAGGCTAATGGTTACTCCGACTACACAATCCGCAAAGCCATCACTCCAGCCATGAAGAAGGATCCTCTTGAGGAGCCTTTCAAAACCATCACCTTACCCTACATTGCGGGGGTCACAAAAAAGATCTCCAAAATCCTGAATAAACACAAGATCCAGGTCCGATTCAACACAGTACATAAAATCCGTGATCTGGTTCCGTCTGTAAAAGATGTGGTTCCAGACATACAGTACCCGGACGTCTACAAACTAAGTTGCCTCTGTGGTAGCAGTTACATTGGAGAAACCAAACGACATATCTGGGACCGCATCCGTGAACATAAAGCAGACTTGAAACACGGTAGGACGAGCACCTCAGCCGTGGCAGATCACTTTTATAATTCAGTGGGCTCACATGACATTGACTTCTCCAAGACGGACGTTCTCTGCAAGCCATCCGGCTACCATGAGAGATTCGTTCATGAGGCCATCCACATATACAAACACAGAAACAATTTCAACCGAGAAGATGGATTCTGGCTTAGTAACCATTGGAAAGACGTTATAAACCATTTTGGTACTTAATTGATTGTATTTTATGGTGACTTTCAGATCGCAGTCCATTCGCTGCCACTGCCTCTTAATACCTTTCACACGACGGTCAATGGTATGGTTTATAGCAGGGGTGTCCAAACTTTTTTTCCCGAGGGCCACATACAGAAAAATATACGAAGGATTGGGCCACTCACTAGACGTGAGGTATACTGCCTCACTTCTCATGCACTAATATTGTCAAAATCAATCAAATGCAGGTAAATTACGTTTGATTATTGAACATGTTTGAAGAAAAAAAGCTTCCATCATAGCTCTTCATTAGTAGATTTTAATTTCATTTTTTACAAAAAGGTTGGCAGGTAATTCTCTCAGTGACAGCCTCAGATTGGTTCTTAGGGTGCTGATCCCCCTTCATTGTCCATATGAAGGGAGAGACAAGAAGACAAATAGGGGATGTGGATATTTCAAGCTTATTACACAAATAAATTATTGGGCTTGTTAACACATCAACTAACGTTTGTTAAAAAAATTGTCATCAACTTTAATTGACTGAATTTATGAAGTAATTGGGCTTATTAACAAATGAAAACGGTGTGTATATTTTTTACTCACCTGTAATGGGAATAATGTTACGCTCAGTGGGAGCAGTGATGCTGCGCTTTGGTCTGAAGGATAGCTGGCAGGTCAGGAGTAAGTTTGGTGGTTGAGATGCGAAGGACGTCACGGAGATGGCTGTCGGTCGTTCTGGTTCTCAGCCTGCTTTTGTTCAGCGTTAACAGAGAGAATGTCTGCTCACATATGTATGTTGAGCCGAACAGACTCATCATTCGTTTTGCATGGCGTCTCGTCAGAGGAAACTTGGCCTTTTCCAAACTCCGGTAGAAGTCAGGTAGGGAGAGAAGCTGATGCTGATTCTTCAGAGAATCATCACACTGAATTTCGATCAGTTCTAATTGCAGACTCTCCTCCACTTCTTTTGCATCCATTGAAAACGGAGCCGCAAACAGTGTGATTTCCTTCTCAATGACAGAAAAATCTTGGAAGCGCTGACTGAATTCTGTCATGAGAGATGTGATCACAGACACATATTCTCCCATTTTTGCAGAGAGCTTGGCATTTGGAAATGCGCATTGATTTCGGTCAGCGTGGGGAAGTGCGCTACATTGAAGTTGCGCAGTTGTGACTCGAAGAGACGGAGCTTCGCACGGAATGCTTTCATGTGCACATACAGCTGTGGTACCAGCTGCTCTTTGCCTTGTAGTCTCTTGTTCGGGGTGTTGAGATGATCAGTGAGATCAACTAAAAAAGCCAGGCCTGCCAACCATAAAGGGTCACTGATCTCATGGAGAGGTCTGCCCTTTTCTTTCAAAAACTTGTCGATATTTGATCTCAGGGAATAAAACCGCTGCAGCACGGAGCCGCGACTGAGCCAGCGCACTTGAGAATGGTAGAGTAGGTCCCCGTATTCAGCATCGACATCAGAGAGGAACGCTTGCAATTCTCTGTGGTAAAGCCCTCGGGCCATAATTTTTTTTGACATTTTTCACAACTGTGTTCATCACATCGCCAAGCTGGATTATCTTGGCACAGAGGGCTTCTTGGTAGATGATACAGTGCATTTTAACAGTCTCACCTCCGCTCTCCTGCACCTTGGCACTCACCATAGAAGCCATTCCTTTGTGCTCGCCTGTCATTGCTGGAGCCCCATCCGTTGTAATTCCACACAGCTTGTCCCATTTAAGTCCAGCCTGGTTAATTGAATCTGACACATCTTCAAAACATATCCTTCCCAGTTGTTGTCCCCTTTAGACTCCGAAGATCAAGCAGTTCCTCCGTAATGCAAAAATTCTCATCAACTCCCCGCAAAAAAATTAACAGCCGTGCAGTGTCCGTGGCATCTGTGCTCTCATCACATGCAATCGAGTAAAAATCGAAAGCACAAGCTTTATCTGACACTTGCTGTTTTAAGTTAGCCGACAAGTCTTCAATTCGCCGCACAACCTTATTTCTGGACATACTAACATCGTTAAAATCCTGCATTTTCTCCAGGCACATTCCCACGACTTTAGTGAGGCACTGTTTGATGAAGTCACCGTCTGAGAAAGGTTTCCCGTGTAGGGCAATGAGTTGAGCTACTTCATTGCTGGCTATTGTTGCATTTTCTTGAGCTTTGTTAGCACGGAAAAAAAACCCTGCTGCTGCGTTAGCAGGCTAGCTTGCCATTTGCTTTACCTTCTCTCTCCGCTCGGTGCCAGTGTAGGACGTGAAGGTCTGATGTTTCGTTTCATAATGCCGTCGTACATTGTACTCTTTCATCACGGCAACACTCTCATTACAAATCAAACAAACACACTTCCCCTTGGTTTCTATGAAAAAAAATTCATTTTTCCACCGAGTCTGAAATTTTCTGCACTCGCTTGCAATCTTGCGTCTCTTCGGTTCCGGCATTTCTGGTGACCCTGAGCAAATGTTTTCTTCGATTGCTTGCTTTGTGGAGACGCTGCCTTGTTCAAGACAATAGCGCCATCTAGTGTTTAAATTAAGAAATGCAATACAGTGGGCCATAGTCCATTATATTTTTAAACTTTGATACGGGCCAATTAAAAATGGATGGCGGGCCGCAGTTGGCCCGCGGGCCGTAGTTTGGACACCCCTGGTTTATAGCATGTTATATAATAATAAATAGTATAACATTGTAATGTTTAACATAATTCATAAGGCAATATATAGTATTGTAATTTTATAGTGAATATACAGCTGTGTGGTATACAGTAGGGTTGGTAGAATAATACAGTGTAATATTACAAGTCTAATATTTTACAGTCTAAAGTATAGGGTAGTGTAAAGTAACGCATTGTATAATTCAAGGGTGGGTTTGTCTATGGTAGTGTATATTACGGTGTATAGTTGTGTAATGTAGGAAAAAGTTTAGTTGGAGACATATCAATATACTGCATAATGTTCGAGCTTACATTGGGCTGTGTATACGATATTATACAATGTAGTTTAGATTGGAAGGTATAACATTACAATGTATAGTAGTCTAGTTTATGGCATGGTTGTAATGCAACACAGGACAGAGCAGCGCATCGTGGCAGTTTCTCCCCCCTCCTCCGTCCCGAGCATGGATGGACTCGTCCGTCTGAACGAGGCTCGTCGCTCTCCGTGGTGCTAACGTTGGAAAGAAGGAAAAAACCGCCACCCATTTTTTTCGCCATATGGCATTGTAATGTATAACGACTTATTGTTAGTAGCTCAGCTGATGGAGAGTATATAGAGTTTATTGATGACATTGATGTAGTTTGTATTTTAGTTTTTTTTATTAGTTTACTATATGGTATTCATTAGATAGTGTAGTGTATACCCAGTTACTTTTTGTTTATAGCTCAATTTATTGAAGAATATATTGAGTACATTTATTATATTGATGAAGTTTCTACTTAGTTTTTTTTCACATCGGTTTATTGTATGATAGTTGGGTAGTTGCAGTCCTTTAGCGTCCATATACTAAATGCCTCTGTTGAGATGGAAACTTTGACTTTAACATAGCTATTTCCGTGACCAGTCACATGCTAATCCCTCACATTAACATCATGCTAATCTCCCAGTTACATGCTAATTTCTGACTTTAACACCCTGCTGATCCAACACTTTAACGCAGCTATTTCAATGCTAAATTATCCTGTTTGATATGTAAACGCCTTTGTCAAGGCGCTTTACCTCTCCCACCTAGTTTAAACGACACTGCGAATCTTAGCAGCAGTCATTGAAGTGCTGTCGTCCCGACAGTTCTGTTCCTTCACCTGAAGAAGGCTACTTGTGTTGTGGCCGAAACGTCGTGAAAATTTTATTTTTTATTACGTTTTTTTTATTATTTTATATCCATTCTACGTTACTTTACCGAAAGAACCAAGAAGATGAATCCCTGCAGTCACGAAACCTTTAAATCTGAACTTTACGCAATTAAAAATCATAGTGTAAGATAAGACTACAATCGTTGTCTGCTGTGAGGATCTTCTGTACTCAGGGCCCCGAATGTTTGTGGCAAGTGAAAGTTTGTCTCAGCAAAATATAAGATTTCTCACAGTAGCATACCGTATGACCACACGTCGCTCTGCACCTTGTAGAGCCCATGGAACATGCTTTCTGAAGACATCCACTTTACAGGCAGAGGCACCTAATGGACATGACCGCATGGCCACAAGCACAACAACAATACGTTCAGTAAATTCAGTTCAGGCCGATGCATCGCGATTCGTCATACGTTTTTTGCGTCAGGCCACATTCATCTGGCCAAATTAGCGTCATCTAGCCCTCCACTACCCTGAAGGGTTAAATGTGTAGTGACATCACGGGATGTCACTGTGTGGTGCCGGCCCTAGAGAGGCACGGCGTGCGGTGTATTGACATCGCGGATACCACTCTGGTGTGGGTGTAGTACCGGCCCTAGAGGGGCTCGGTCAGCGCTGATTGATCCCGCTGGATGGCATCACGCTTGGCGTGCAGTGCCAACCCAACAGGATAGGGTGTGGGAGTGCCGGCCGTAGGAAACGGGTTACTAAATGCTATGGCACTCTGGTTGACCCGAGAGGACACGTGACCGGTTAAGTCTACAAAGGGGCCCCAAGTGGGGTCTAGGGGTGGTCACGTGGTCGGGGTCCAGATCCTGCTGCTCGATGATTCTTGAAGGTGGTCGTGGCCAAGGGCGGAGCCAGCCACGCCACAGAGAATATAAGCTGGGTCCCCCAGAGGGACCGGCGTTGTTGTTCATCCTGAAGAACCTTTGTCTACGTCTACGTTCTACCGAGTCTCCAACACATGGACTGGGACCCGAGCTGTGGTCCCGTTCTGTCGTAGCTAGTCATGTTGTAATTAGTGTAGTTAGCCTGGTGGTCACCACCACAGGTTCTTATTCTGGGCCAGTTACCCCGTGTACCACATGGGGTGGGGAGGAGGAAGGGGATTTGTGAAATTGCCCCATATTTTGAACTGTCGGCAGAGCAGGGAGATTGAATCCAATTGCCGACCTCTGGATTGCAAGTCCAGGGTGGGAGAGCCATTGCACCACCGTGTGTGGCAGCACCCCTGCTCTTTTTTTCTTAGGGGCTGTGCAAAATAAAATAAAAACATTGAGTACAATGAAAGTGATGGGCCTTCCATTCCGATGATGGTGATGACATTGGCGATACTGATAATGATGCTGATGATGCTAAGTAAGGTGAAGGACTCACTTTGCCCTTCACCACGTAGTTGGGGTCAGTCTGGACGTTCCGTGCCAGCCCAAAGTCGCAAATCTTGGCGATGTGTCCATGCGTTACCAGCAAATTCCTCGCAGCCAGGTCGCGGTGGATGCACTAAAAAAAAGAAAAAAATTCCCTGTGTGGCCTTCAACAAACTTGGGGCAACTTCTGTGAAGGTCGGCCACGGTACACGACGGGGTGGGTGCCCAGCACCACGCCCGGCCGCCTTTGTCTCCCCAGTGTAGATGTTTATACACCGCACCAGGTACTCATTTGAGTATGAGTCCATCTGGGGAGGCCCATGACCGGTTCAGATAATTGTCACTGGTGTTGGCCGTGAGCGGGAATCGAACTCTGGCCATTGGGTTCGTAGTGCAGTGAACTAACCACTGAGCGACCACTCGCCACCCAGACAGACATATTAAGGGCAACAAATACGTGCACCACAGACACAGTCACATACAAAGACACAGTTAAACACGCACAGTCACAGAGATACAGTTAAACATACTCTTTGGTTCTTTCGGTAAAGTAACATAGGTATAAAATAAAACAAATCACGACGTTTCGGGCGCAACACAAGTGTCCCTCATCAGGTGGGAAAGCATGATCTGCTGCTGAGGAAGACTGTTTTAAAAGGTTTGAAATAGGTGTAGCCTAAGGGTCATAAAGAAGTGGGCGGGGCTAGTGATGTTAATGTGAGAAATTAGCATGTAAATGTAAGATCGGAGAGCGGCCTCCTCGACGAGGGCTTCAAATCAAGACAGTTAAACACGCGCAGTCACACATGGTCAAATTGAAACACAGAGGTGAATTTCCGGAGGTTCTTAAAGATGGTCATGGCCCTGTAGGGATAGAGACAGACAGGCACGGAGATACATACAGAGAGACACAGAGACAGGTTAAAATCATCACGTATTTTCATCATTATGTTCCACCACTCTTTTAACCGAGGAGAGAGGCTCACTGCTGATTCACTCCTCTCGCGACTCACGTTCTTGTGAGCGAGGAAGGCCATACCGCTCGCGACCTGCTCCGAGAAGCTCGGGAGGTTGTCCACCCCGGATGGAGTAGAGTCGCTCACGATCGCTTCTCTCTCCGACGACGACGCGTCCCAGCCTGCGGCGCACAAGGAAGCCCGGACGATTCAGAAATGTCCTAACTATAGAGTATCTATAGTAGATCATCGATTATTCGGCGGCTACGGGGGGGAAGGGGACACCAAATTTTTTAACAACGCCGGATATTCACTACATAATAATTTTAAAAAGCTATTTTTTTGCACATTCTTGCATAGCATTGTTTTTAAATGTTGTGAATGTTTTGTTGTCTTTTAAATTAGTTTACTATATGAAATTGGTGTGAATAAACATACAAATACACAGAAATAAATATCCTACTGTAAAATGTAACCTATTTACTGTACTGTACTTACCAATCCAATCTCGAAGACTCTGAATGGAGTGATGTATATACGTGCAGTATTGTCATTTTTTAAAGTTGTATTTAGTGTATAATGTACCGTCCGTAATATTTAACACTGAAATGAAGTCGGTGGCCGCTCTGGTTAATAACGCGGTCTACTTCGCAGTAGACACAGTTAGAGCGAACACGTACATGATTAGAAAAAGAGAGTCGGCCAAGTGTTGTGTGGTGTAATTACCCAAATTTGAGAAATTTACTCGCAAATTATTCCATCGGGGAAGCTGCCTAATAACATCACAAACCCACTTGGCAGGGTAAAGCCCGCTTGCAAGGCTGTGGCTGCACAGGGGCAGCTGCCCCCAGTCCATGGAAACTGGTACTGATGTAGTTTACGAATCGCCATGGGCGGCATGGTGGCACATTGGTAAGTAACCCTTGCGCCTTGCAGCAAGAAAGCTGGGTTTGATTCCCGACTCGGGCGCGTTTCGGCGTGGAGTTGTCATCTTCTCTCCCCCTGTTCGTCAGAGTGTGTAAGTGCAATGAAGTGTTTGAGTGAGTGTGTGAGCGAGTGAGTTAGCGTGAATGTGTGAGTGTGTGAAGATTGTATGTTCTCCCCCTCTTCTGGGTCTCCTCCGTGTTCTCGAGTTTCCTCCCATAGTAAAAAAAATACCCAATACAACGAGTCTGGCATTGGGCAAAACATCCCAATACTGAAAAATCACCTGCAAATTACTCAATTGGGACTACACAGTGACAGCAAAAACTTCGCAGGACCCTCATGAAGAAGTCTTGAGTTTTTGCACAGTAAACAAATGTAATAATAAATCTTGACTTAAAGCTTTTGTAACTGCAGGAAGACATTCTTTGGGTCTTTCGGTAACGTCACGTAAATAGGTTCAAATGAAATAACCAAAAATAACAAAAAACTACGACGTTTCGATCACAACACAAGCTTTTGTCATCAGGAAGAAAAAAAGAGAGGGGGACAGCTGCTGAGGCAGACAGTCTGCCTTATCTCAACCGGTGTTGTCCCTATCCTAGGTAAACTCTGTCTTAAATGAGTACCTGGTGCAGTGTGTAGACATGAGCACTGGGGAGACAGAGGTGGCTGCATGCGCGTAGTGCTGGCCACCCACCTCCTCGTGGGCCACGCCGCCTAACAGCAGCACAGTCTGTTAAGGCTTATTTGGGTGATCTTCATCTTTGTTGTACGCTTGTGCCATCTTGTGTGTCCGCTGTCACAGATTCCAGGCTACAACCCTCCGGAGTCCACCCCATGGGGCTCCCCTTCTCCCCGGCCCAAAAAACCCAGACAGTACTCGTGCATCATGCATGCGGTGTCAGCAAGAGGTAAGAGGTGCATGAGTGGGCACACACTCTGGGTTTTACATCTGCAGAGTTAGTTAAGTGTACAGTGTGCTCGCAAGCAGAGGTGAACAATAAAAAAATCAGTGGCGGTTATGAGAAACGCTACCCTGAAGTAACGGGCGGTTTGCACTCTGAACTTGCAATCCAGAAGTTACTGGTTCGTTTTCCCATCGCAGCGTTTGAAACAGTGGCGCAATTTTCTTAAATTTACAATTTTTACCTTGCCAACCAGTACAAACAGCCAGGTGAGGTGTATAAGCGTCACTATATATGAATAGTTTAGGACATATTATGCCCACAAACTCACCCGTTCACGCACTCAACCACCAACTCAATCTCACTCAAATGACCAACTCACTCTCACTCAAACCACCAACTCACTCAACCATCAACTCACTCAACCCACCATCTCACTCAAACCACCAACTCACTCAACCATCAACTCACTCAACCCACCATCTCACTCAAACCACCAACTCACTCAAACCACCACCATCTCACTCAAACCACCAACTCACTCAAACCACTATCTCAAACCACCATCTCAAACCACCAACTCACTCAAACCACCATCTCACTCAAACCACCATCTCACTCAAACCACCATCTCACTGAAACCACCAACTCACTCAAACCACCAACTCACTCAAACCACCACCATCTCACTCAAACCACCATCTCACTCAAACCACCACCATCTCACTCAAACCACCATCTCACTCAAACCACCACCATCTCACACAAACCACCAACTCACTCAAACCACCATCTCACTCAAACCACCATCTCACTCAAACCACCATCTCACTCTAAAAGGTTGAAGGTTAAGGTGCAGGCAGCCCTGAAAATATATTGGCTCGTGCCACTGCAAGCTCCCTTCTGGAGGATATGTTGTTGAGCCAGACGTTTGGAAGAGGTGGGAGTAACCCACATTTTACCCCACCACACACGACCTGCCGATGGACTACCCATTGACAGTGCTGAGTGGACAACGGCAGGGCCAGTGAGGGGGGATTTAAGAAACGGTTCAATCACCTGCCGCGCTTCGAGGACGAACCGGCGGCATTTGGGTTGCCAAGCCCAGTGTGATAACCGCCACATTATGGCAGCATCATAATCTGAATATTTTTCCTGGATCAATCCGATGAGCTATAAAGCTCTTTTTCACAGGTGTCCAGCATCACTTCATCATTTGGATGATGGGTTCCTGAATCAGGTGAGAGACAGATTTGTCCTCCTCTACCAGGTGAGGTCGGGCAATTTTACTTCTCACTTCACCTTCCTCACCTCAACTGGTAAGGTAGGAAAATCATTGCTCCTGAACTAGGTGAGAGCCCAATCAGGTGTGACCTGTGGTGCATAAGGGGACCACACCAATGATAAAAAAAATACTAAACTCTTTTTTATTTTCTTGGTTCTTTCGGTAAAGTCTCGTAGAAGGGAAATAATAAAAATATAAAACAATACAATTCTCACGACGTTTCGACTGCAACACAAGCAATCATCATCGCTTCTACGTGACTTTACCGAAAGAACCAAGAATATGAATCCCTGCAGTCACGAAAGCTTTAAATCAAAATGTATTTTTATTTATTTATTTACCAAGGTCACATCTATAACAGCAGCCACTATACCTGACCAGTGTTACTCATTTCTACTTTTACCTATTATTATGATTAGTGTGTGGACCCACCAAAATGCGTTATACCCCTGCTACAACTTTATCACCTTAGTTCTCATATGATCTCCGATGCTAAGCAGACTTAAGCCTGGGCTTGCCCTGAGCTACAGACGTGTGACTGTCAGGTGACCAGGGGATGGCAGTGCTGAGTGTTTTCTTCAGCTGCAAGCCGAATGTGGGGAGTTGTGTCGACTGACAGGCAAAGCTGTACCAGCTCAGCGCTCAGACCTCTTGAGACACACACCCACATTACGATCATATGATATAATAATGTTTAGTTTTAGTTGGAGCGCCGTTCATGCAAATTGCATGAACAATGTCACTGCAGCCAAGCGGTGAGCCAGCACCAACAATTGCCCAAGCTCTATATACCAATATATTCCAGCCAATGTATGCGTGTTTATTCACGTAGGGGGCAACACTTTATCCCATACAGAAGGGACAGATAATATTAGTCCACATTTTGCTCTGCTGCCTTTTGGCATATCCAGGGTATGGCACTTCCTGCATGCTCACGGGAAAGAAGTTTCGCAACATTTGCGTGATCCATGAATCCTCGCCTCAACGGTGTTGGATTACAGGCGTGCACCACCGCCGCCCGGCTAATGAATGCTCCCCTCGTGTGTACGTTTGCGTGTGTGCTTGCTTCTCAGATTGACCTGCTGGAGGACCCGTGCCTGCTTAACGTGGTGATTCTGCAGACGGTGTTGCAGGAGATCCGCCATCGCTCCGCTCCTGTCTACAAGAGACTTCGCGACATCATCTCCACTCCGCAGAAACACTTCTACGCCTTCACCAATGAGCACCATCGGTAGGCGCAGCTCTCCAACCGGTCGTAGCCATCTCGCCAATCCAGTGTGCACGGCACACGAATTGACGCCTCTTTACTTCTGAACTGTGGCACACGGTGGCGGTTGGTGGCGCAAAGTCTCGTTGGGACTGTTTCCCAGTGCCATGAGGGCCAGCAGAGTTGGTGGCGTAGTGGCGTTGTGCATAAGGCTGCCCCTGTCCAGATGGCCAAGGATTGGTAGCTGATTTTTTCGCCAGGGCTGAAATTAATTGCACTCCTTTTATTGAATTTTGGCACTCCGTGGGGTGGGGTTTGAATTGTATGTATGTTGAACTTCCTTCACAGAGTACTTAGCCAACTGTGCTACGTACAGTTGAGATAATAAACTGTGCATCTGATTCGGCTCGTGGGACTGAACGCCCCCGTGGCTTGAGTTACCGAGCAGAAAGGCGTTTTATAAATGTAATTCATGATTATTAAATACATTTCTTGTCATTAAAACTGGATTCCTGAAGGCGTTTCCAGCACTCGGAGGGAAACCTCTGACATGCCTAACAACTCACGGAACTACATGATTTACACTTCTCGCAGAGCTGTGCTCATTTTACTGCCCCAGAAGAGGTACACATTTCCTAGTCGACCTCTTAAGCACCATTTCAACTCCACAACTTTGTTACTGTGATTCGCGTGGAAGTGATTACACAGCAACGCCTAGTGTGATTGTCTAACAGCGCCGTAACTTGATTGTCGTGTGTCACAGAGACACGTACGTGGAGCAGGAGAAGGGAGAGCCTTCCAATGACCGTAACGACCGAGCCATCCGATATTCTGTGTTGACTATTCCACCTGAAGACGGCAGCTTGTGTTGCCTCCGAAACGTCGTGATTCAATTGTTTTCTTTTATTTTGTTTTATTTTATCTACGTGACTTTACAGAATAAAACCAAAGAGTATGAATCCTTGCAGTCACGAAAGCTTCAAATCTTGTCACACTGCTTTTCACATGTAACAGCCCTCTTTTTCAATCCACTGCTGGGTGTGGGCCTCGTTCTGTGCGAGGTTGTGCAAGGTTGTTTGACCGTACGGTAGATCCCCGTTGAATGCGCGTTCACACTACGCGTTTTGGCTTTAACACGGTTTTACCTTTTTATGGAAAGTGTTTAGATTTTAACGCTCAACCGCGCTCGCTACATTGCAAGTATAGCGCGTGGTCACGGACTACTTTTCTGAGCGGCGTCGGTGTTAGCAGTGTTGTTGGATGATGCTAGAAGCTGTAGTACTGATGTATGCTGTGATACCCAGCGTACCTTCCTCTTCCTCGGTCTTTGTTCCAGCTGGATCTTTGTGCGCGGAGCGTCATCTCGCTCCCTTATATTTTTCACTCACCATATCTCTCACTTGAGATTTAATTAAAGGAGTGTCATACTTAGCATATTGATAGAGATACTATATAAACACAACACATTTTAAAATAAACATGTAAAACAGTGTACTGTGCTATCAAAAATATATATTGGTAAATAAAGTCATGGTTTGTCAGTAGAGCAGAAAACAACAAGATCTATTTATATCTGCCAACCGTACACTCGTTGAGCACACGTTTGGCTGATTTATACACCAGTTCTCTTCATTGCAATTTAACTAAATCACCGAGGCGATACAAAATTTAGATAACAGCATATGAGGATTTGTGCACTTGATGTTGGCCATTAAAGTGAATTGTTCTCGTCTTCAAATGATCAATGAGTGTCAGCCTCCGATCAGTAGAACTACAGGTAGGCATCACCTCAACTGAGCACATCAACAAGATTATGGAGGAGTGTGATATCACCTGGCTATGGGGTCAGCCTACAGCTGCGTGCCAGCTCATCTGGCTGGACATCCACGTTTATATGGGGCATTGTTCCCGAGCATGTCCAGTCACATAATGGAGCTGAATTTGTTTCACCACAATGCCAAATGACACGTGAGTACGACACCATCTGGCCAGCCACAAATGTCTTACATGCTCTTCGTTGTGGTCGTGAGGTCATGGGTGTTTGCAAAGAGATAGCCCTCACCCTAATAGAGAGCGGGGATCACAACACCTTCACGTGGCCTTATCAAATGCACAGTCCTTCATTCTAGGACTGTATATCGTTTCCTTGGCGATTACAAGCAGCGATTTTGCTAAACCCTGTTTGTTTGGTATGCTTCTCTCTCTGTGGCCCCTGTTGTATCTGTGTTAGTTCCCCCCTACTTGAGTGTCTGTATATACATCTGGGGTTATGTTTCTTATCTCTCGTAAATTTAGCTCTTCTGTACCTGATAATGGCTGCTTGTGTTGCAACCGAAACGTCGTACGCTATTATGTTATTTTATTATTTCTTGTTTATACGTGACTTTACCGAAAAAAAAAAGAGTAATTCCTGCAGTCACGAAAGCTTTGAATCAAGTCTGTAGTGCCTCTTGTTAAACAGTGCTTCAGTTAAACAGGAAAATTAATAAATCCAGCAGGCATGACTTGAAAAGTAGCAAATTTACATTTTGGGTGGCACTCTATATTGTCCGGTAAATCGTGTCGCCAATTATAATTTCTGCGTTTATCTGCGCGTGTCTGTGTACCCCCAGTGGAGGAATACGTGCGCAGCTTGCTGGACAACCCTGAGTTGATTGACCGTCTGGCACTGGCCTCGGAGCAGGTGAGACTCCGTATGCGTGCATCAGCTCTGCCCCCCCCCTCATATTTATGGTGCGGGCCTGTACCCTTGTCCGACCCCTCACTTCCGCGTTGCATCCAGCTGCCTCACTGAAGAAAGGGACACTTGCCTTGCGCTGAGTACGACGTTTCGCTGGTTGTAATCGCCAGGGAAACGATATACTCGATTTGTAAGTGTTGTGGGTTTACTCTCCAATACACTGGCGTGCTGCAGTAGTAACTAATTGACACGTTTTGTTTTATGTAACAAACCTTACTAATTGGCTGTACCGGGTTAACTACACACATTTACGCGCTCTTACCCAATAAACCTTTATTATGTGTAATATTGGTCGCAAAAGAATACGTGTTAAACAGCTCCCTTTTAGAACGTCTCATCCTCACGAGCAATGGTCAATCAATCAAATAAATCCTAGATTAATGACGTGGCATATTTAGCAAAAAGCAGAGATGGAAGGGTGAAACTCTAGAGGTAGCTCTATGATATCCGCTTTTGTGGAATGTTCTCTAACACGGATGGCCGTACTGCTCTGAGAAAAATCAGACTGGATCCTTCGTCTCGTTACGTGATGGCGGTTGCAAAATTGTTGTTGACGCGTGCATGTGCCGTGCGTGTGCTGTGTACGTGTGCAGGATGTGGTGGAGTCCCGGGTAATCTTCCTCGAACATCTCCCGCTGTCCCAGCTGCAGCAAGGTGTGCGCTCCGGCCGGTTTGTCCAGGGAACCTTCCTTGCGAGTCGTGAGAATTACCTGGAGGGGACTCTGAGGGTGCGAGGGGACGGTGACAGTGATAAAGAGGTACACGTTTCACAAGCCTGCGTCTGGAAGGAACAATGCTGTTCGATCGTATCTGTGTGAGTTTTTAAAACAAATTTATAATGAAGCAGTGGCATAGCGTTCTTGGCATGAGCAGTAGCTCTTAACCTTTACTGCAAGGCTGCAGTAAAGGTTAAGAGCTACTGGGCTAAAATATTTGTATTTTGAACGTCTTTTGCACCCTATGTAGGTGTCGTAGCCTGGCTCCTGCCCCCCCGGCCTGTGGGTCCTGGTGCAGTTGCACTGCCTGCACACTCGACAGCTACGCCACCACAACCACAGTATATACGTTAATTGTGACTACTTTAATAATAGGGTTTTTCCCTTTCTGGCAACAAAACTGAAACCTTTTACAAGGAATCATGTGTGCATTAACCACAATACTTGTGGTCAAAATGCAAACACAAAACACACTATGATAATATATGCATTGTCCTTGAGACTGATTGGTCCACACCAGGGACAGCTTTCTTTTGAGCCTCGACCCAATTGGTGCGAGACCAGAGGACGCCAAAAGGCGTACGCATATATTGCAAATATTATCAGTGTGTTTTTGTTTGCATTTTGACCACAAGTATTGTGGTTAATGCACACATGATTCCTTGTAAAAGGTTTCAGTTTTGTTGCCAGAAAAAAGGGGAAAAACCCTATTATATTTCGGTACTGGCAAAGGAGGTCTAATGATGGTTGTGACTACTTTGTTAACAAAATGAATGGTCTATTTCCACCTCCAAAATGTAACGTTAAATAACAATTAGGTACATTGGCCCTTTGTTGGAAAAAAAACCAGTCCAGAAATTGCCCTGCTTGAACATATGTTGCTGAAAATCATTGGTTTCAGAAGATTCATGGGCTCATAGTCCTACATTTTAAATTGTTTATTCGTGGTATTAAAACTCTTGTACAGTAAACTTTGGATTGCGAGCATAATTCGTTCCGGAAATGTGTTTGTAATCCAAAGCACTCGTATATCAAAGCACTCGTATATCAGTTGTGATCACGTGACGCTCGGCAGTACAAAGCTGCTCGTATTGCAAGACCCTCGCTCGTTTATCAAATTAATATTTATTAAAAATTTTGCTCGTCTTGTAAAACACTCGCAGACCAAGTTACTCGCAATCCAAGGTTTTACTGTATATGCTGCTCTCTAACAGCACTTGGCCCAGCGGTCTGTTCTGGCTATATGGGGGATCTTTTTTGTCTCCGTGCAGGTGTTGATCCAGGGGCTGCAGCATTTAAACCGCGCGATGCACGACGACATCGTGTGCGTGGAGATGTTCCCCGAGGAGCGCTGGGTTGCCCCCTCCTCGCTGGTCCTGCACGATGAGGGCGTCGCAGGGGACGTTGCAGAAGAGAATGAGGAGGATGTGGTGAGTGGCGCGTCAACACTGCCGAACCAAAATCAAACCCAGACACCTGCAGTGTGCGTGTCTCTCTCCCCGTGGTCGCATGGATTTTTCTCCAGGTCCTCCGGCTTTTCCCTCCACAGTTACAATCTGACATGCACTTAGAGTATTTGGCTGCTATCAATTTCAAATGTGATAAGATACTTCATTGAACGATCATTTGTGGCCAGGTCACTTAAAAAGAGCTATATAGCTCTCAGAGTCCTTACCTGGTAAAGTTATTTAGTTTATAGTTTTTAAATAGTTTTAATATAGTTTAAACAAAGAATAACAACAAAGACTCAACCACTTCAAGAGAGACCTTAAACATAATGAACACCGTGTGACCAGATAACAATCCACATTAGAGATGCTGTTAGCTTGATTTTGCGTTTATTAAATGACTTTACATTACATTACTTCAAAATCAAGTCAGGAGTGCTAATCATTTCGTACTATTTTTGTATGTACGTAGGGGTTATTTGACCATACTTCGGTGCGGGTTGGTGAAGGGGGGGGGGGGCATAGATCAGGAGCATAGAAGGACAGGACAACAGTTCATTTTGCTGTACTGCGCTCTGCTGTCAGCCATTTTGGCGCAGAGCCTATACCACCTGTTATGCATATCCAGGCTCAACACGGCGTCGCTTCCACGGTCTGAGCTGGGTCACAGGGTGGCCTCTATATTGAAAACTAATTTCTTTAGAACTGCTTTTTGTATTTAGATTGTTGTCCTTTCCGCGCACCTCCGATTAGCATGGTTGGCTGTGTACGGTGCGAAATAAGTTCTACATGCATACATACCACAGTGACAAAATGCAATGAAGTTAATTGAAATTGGCACGAAAACAACCGTGGTTTATGAAAAGTCGACAATATTTCACAAACATAAACAAGTGTTAGATATTAAATCGCATGTAGTGCAAGTTGGCTTGGGCAGATTATTTATAGACTGATCATTGCACAGTTATACTTATAAAAACGTTACGTAAGCATTAAACACATATAGGGTGACTGATGTGCTAAGCAGGTAAGAGAAAATGTCAATCACAGTTGCAAGTGATATCATAAAGAATCGAGAGATTAAGCATCAAATTGTGAATTAGATGGGAGGGTAACCTTTGTTGTAGATAATATTGGTCGCAAAAGCCTACGCGTTTTTTTTTAAACGTGTGGTATCTGATGGGCGTGTTCCGGTTGATTCCATCAATCGCCAGAACTGTTTTAACTTATCAATATTTACGGAGGACTCCTCACTGTGATCTTTCGTCATTTTAACAAAGCGTCAGTCTCATTATTGACATTGATGAGACACAGCATGAAACCACATCCGCAGGTTAAGCGCTATTGTTTTGGATTGCTCCTTCCCCTTCAGGCCAAATTGTATTGTGTTACGCAGTGAGCTGGTAAAAAAAATAGTTATTTCATTATTTCAGTGTGTGAGAGAGACGCTACTGTGGTGAGTGCTCATTTGAGTTTGCGTTGTCATCTCCCGGTGCTATCCCAGCTGCTGCTGCTGCTGTCGTCGCTCTTGCTTAGATTGCGCAACACGATGTTTGTCCTTTGTTTTGGTCTCCAGCTGAAAGCCGAAAGTGGGAAGATGCGTCGGCCCACTGGCAAAGTGGTCGGCATCATCAAGCGGAACTCGAGGCCGCTGTGCGGCATGCTCATGTCCAGCCCAATCAAGGAGGTGGGCTGATCTGCATGTGTGTGTGTACGTGTGGGGAGCGGTGATGTAGCGGTTAGCGTGCTGCGCTACGAATCCTGGGACCCGAGTTGGATTATATTTATCGCTCAACCAATAAACAGCGGCAAATGTCTGAACCTGTCTTGGGCCCTTCCCTAGGTCGACTCGGCCATAAATGAGTCTCTGATGTTGCATGTAAACATCAGCGCTGTGGAGACAAAGGCGGTCGGGCATGGTGCTGGCCGTACCCACCTTGTCGTTTGCCGTACCAGCTTAAATAGGTGTGTGCTGACGGCACTCGCCCAAACAGTTTGTTGAATGCCTTACTGGGGGCTCTTTGTGCGTGTTGCAGGCCACCCGCCACCTGTTCACGCCCGCGGACCGCCGCATGCCACGAGTGCGGGTGGAGACAAGACAAGCAGCGTCCCTGCAGGCCCACCGCATCGTGGTGGCCATCGATGGCTGGCTGCGACACTCCCGCTACCCAAACGTACGACTGCACCGTGACGCCCCGCACGCCGTGACACCTCACCCGTCCGTCCCGTGGTCGGCATCGTCGGGCTCATCCTTCTGTCACTTTATGCACGGCCACGCGGCTCTGTATGCAATACAGCCGTCGAACCCAAAACACGAACGGTGACACGGTGAATTGGAAGTCAGGGTGGATGAGCTGGCACCACTGTGATTTTTTTGTTTGAAAGCATGGCAAACTCACCTGTGATTCAACCTAGGTTATTAAGGTGTTGTAAGTTGATAGTCTCAGCCCAGTCACCAATAACTGCACCAAAAACGATATTAAATTTGGTCGTGCACTTCGATTGTTTAATTTCCATCTCTGAGAAAACTACTGCTTTTGACTGCCATGTGATGAACATTACTTTGATTGGCAGAGTGGTTGGAAAGCACTGCCCCCCTACAATTCGGTCAGCATTTCACTTCATTGGATCTTAGAAGTAGCTCTGTTATGTCTGCTCCTGTGGGTCGTCCTTGACCACGAAGGGTGGTATAGATTGCTTGTCTTGTGTGATACCATTAACACAATGAGAAAAAAAATTGGTGAAAAGCTAAATCTATTGTTAAGATGTATTATTTGGGTTGTATTTTTGTTTAAACAGATGCCGGTTAATATTCTACATCATGAACGTTAGGTACAAGGTTGGCATTGTGGTTGTCCTTTTCATACCTATTTGCCACTGCACAACCGAGCGGCACCATGGCTGGCACGGTTTAGTAGGCTGCAGGTTGTTTATCCACTGCAAAAGCGGATCCATGCCATGGACGGTCAATGCTTTGAACAAGTCTAGGCACGTGCAGATGACGCTGTGGTGCCACGTCCCCGTGGTGTACCGACTGCCGTCACACAACGTGTCGCTAGCCCCGCCCCTGGCCCTGCTCGGCCCCCGGAGAGATTTGGATGCCTTGTGGGGCCAGCATACTACGGTTTGGTTCCGGTTCGACACGGCAAAAAGCCAGTGGGTGACCACAGACACCTCGAGAGATCTGCGCTGTCTGGGTTCCAATGTACCAGTGGAAAAGGGATACCGGTGACGATTGGCCACGTATGTGCATATGCATGTTGAATTTCTTCCGTACCATACGTAGACAACCGTGCTAATCGTCGGTGTGCTTGTGCAGGGCCATTTTGTGCGCTCTCTGGGCGAATGTGGGGATAAGGAGACGGAGACAGAGGTGCTGCTGCTGGAGCACGACGTGCCACACCAGCCCTTCAGCAAGGCCGTACTTGCATGCCTGCCCCCTCCCACGTTCAGCATCACAGCAGAGGTACGCATGAGACGTGTGACGATATGTCAATTCATCGATTGAGTTCAGTTCTTACGCCTGCGGTGTGTTGGTGTGTTTGGTCGTGCATGTGAGAATCCTTTACTTCAATGTTCTTTATTACAAGGCCCAGGGGCCACTGGTGGCCCCTGGTGGCCTTTGATGTGGCCCATGACGTGTGGCCCCCGACGTATAGGGCCCCGACAATAGACAAATGTGAAAACACCCCCCATCATCATCGTCGTGCTGTCAAACCTCAATAGTTTCAAGATGTTTGGCCTGCGTAGAATACCTTCTAGAGGGCCTCTCTGGAGCTCTCCCTCCAGTCGAGGTCCTTCCGCTGCACTGGCATGAACGAGACGCCACGGGGCTCTACACCTTTACCGCAGACCGTATATAGAAAATCCGTCGACCTGAAAGAAAGTCGATGGCTCGGACACATCATCGTAAGAAGAGAGGAAATTCACAGCGGAGGAAGGAAGGCGACGGACTTATGGAAGCACCAGTGCGGAGACCCGAGAGGCAGGCCTCGAGAGATGCGGATCAAAGTGGTGAGCCAGGATGTGAAGGACTCTGCAGTAGCCGGGGAGATGGTCCAGTACAGAAATGAATGGAGCAAGGGGACTACAGACTTTTTTCCTATAACGCTGTACTTGCGTCCCTGAAGAACACCGAATTGTGGAAAAATCGCATAATAAATAATATAGGGTAAAGCACAGTCCGCGATAACACGTGAGATGCATACGCAGGCTTAACAAAGACTTCGGGTACGTGAGTAGCATCTAGAAGCATCCAGAAGCATCCCGCCTTGTGTGATGCTACACCGAGGCAACCGTACAATCGCTTATTCTGCCTCGCACAACGCAGTTCTGTTCACTCGATCGCCTTTTATCCAATTCGCATCCATGTTATGAAAAAAATGTGTTCCCTAATGCATTCATCGCATTATATCTTATTCACGATGTGAAAACACGCAGATTTATAGGAGAACGGACTGTACTTTGAAAATATTCAGTCGCCTATTGAGAAGATAGAACGCCATTAGAATGAAGTTGGTTTACCCATGTATGGCTCACCCTGTGTTTTGTTTGTTGTAAGGCAGCGTTTTGTTGAACCTGGTGCTGTGTGTGTCCCGTACAAGGACCAGGCTGGCAGGGAGGATCTCTGTGCGTTGTCCATATGCAGTGTGGATCCTCCAGGCTGCACAGACATCGACGATGCCCTACACTGCAAACCGCTCGACAATGGGAACACCGAGGTATTCATTTGGTGGTGGTAATCGTGGTCACGGTCGCAGTAATTCGTGCCTATTCCTTTCATGGTTTTGTCAATGCTAGCGGAGGTGACAAGGGGAGTTTAGTGGCACAATGATAAGTGCACTGCACATTCATCCTGTCAAGCTGGTTTATCCAGTCATGGCTAACACCGGTACAGAGTGATATCTAAAAAAACTGCCCAAGTTCTCCCCTTCACCACCTGCATTGACCATCGTAATAAAGCAAGGTCAAATGACAATCGCGACCCATTACGGCATGGAGAAGCCCTCATCCTGCAGTGGATTGACAAAGGGGTGGACAATATTCCTGTTATTAAGTTTCCAAACATTGTTGCCTTAGTGCCCGTATTCTTGGTGTCTGCTCGGCTCAGGACTGACTTCAACATGGCTCGGTTCTGGCTTGATCTCCGTTGCCTCCAAAGATGTATGAGTGGCTCAGCTGTGCCTTGGCTCAGGCTCAGCTCACGGAAATTCTGAGCGTGGCTGGGACCATGCAGAGATATACGAGGAGGCACAAGGGACACAGAGGCTCAGGGCTGGAACCATGCTTAGAGGCAGCTTGGGTTTTAGGCGTTGCTTTTATGTGGCTTATTGAAAATTAGAATCAGAATATTTATACTGGAGGAATCCGATGAGCTATAAAGCTATTTTTCACATGTCCAGTAGAGGCGGGTAAGAACATTACAACAACAAACAGTACAAAAACATCATAGTAGTGCAAAGTACAAGAAAAATAAACAAATAACCCAAACGCAAACAAATACAACGAAACCATTCCCATCCTACCAGGCAAAGCCCACTGAGGTATTGATTTATTTTTGATTAGTGACCTGGCCACAAATGAATAGCTCAACAAAGTGGCTCATCATTTGGACATTTATAGCAGCGAAAATAATAGAAATAATCTCAATGCATGTTGCGCGAGAGCCAAGCCTGTGCCAAGCCATGGCTAAGACCCCACTGGCCTAAGTGTCCACATCACTGGCCGAATGCCTGGTTCACAATGAATGCACCAGGTAGTAATGGGTGTGCATTTCATTTCACATTATTGTGCTTTGGTTGGAGTGGCTATGGTGGAGGTTATGCATGCATGTGGAGTGAGCGACTTCCGACAGACGTCTAGTAGAAGGCGTCTTATTTATTAAAAGCACACAGGGCGATACACTTCGTAACGCGGCTACACCTAGGCTGTACAAACACGCAGCCCATCTCCGTCCTGCATAGCTACGCTGGCTGGTTAACGAGCGTAGCGGCGGAGACAGAGCTGCTCTTGCAGAAGAACCAGCCACGTGGTCGAAGACGAAGAGATGACGACGGTAGCGACGCAACCAGGACCCAGACCCCACGCTAACAGCCCGGAAGTTCTGATTCGGTGCTCTTTATATCTGCCTGGAGTGGCCAAGCTCCACCTCTGGCCACGCCCCCTTTCTAGAACCTTCTAGGCCCTTCGGGATGGTTCCCGGAGCTTCTCGACTGACTCCGCCGTTGACCTTTACCCCAGATACGCCCCTTCATAATAAGGCATTACGTAATGCAGCTATAACCTTAATTACCCTTACAGGCTGGCAGGTATCACCCTGTCATTACACATCCATGCATGTGAGGGTGGTGACGGTGTATTAATGTGTGTTCTAGGTTGGGGTACACATCGCCGATGTGAGCTACTTTATCCGGCCGGGGAATGCCTTGGATGAGGAGGCATCTCTGCGTGGTACCACAGTTTACCTGTGTGAGAAGGTGAGATGTGGATTTCTTCTTACCACAATATCAAGTGTTTTACGACCCGCCGATTTCATCTTTTCATTCTTAACTTTACGACATGATGTAAAATATTATGATGTAACGATCATCGCGGTACCAGTTTCCCCACAACTGTAATTGTATTTGACATTTTCACCACATTTCTTTGCGTGCTTTTCAGTACTTCCCGTATGAATAACGATAACTTAAACATGAATTAGATTTTAAAAAATGTGCAACAACAATGCTAAATATCTCTCATGATGTTTTAAACGAGGTGATTTTTGCGGATTTCTTATCATATGATGTACCGTGACATCATGAGCGGCAGGCTATCGGCGCAGTGGTAACACTCTTGCCTAGCAGCAAGGAGACGCTGGGTTTGATTACTCAACTCTTGTGCCTTTTTGCTTGCAGTTTTGTTTGTTCTCCCCCCTGTTAGTGAATGGGTTTCCTCTGGATTCATCAGATTTCCTCTAAATAAAACCCATACAATCTTAACTGGCATTCGCGAAAACATCTCCTTGCTGAACAGTTACCTGCAGGTGACTTAATCATGTGTGGGTTTGCTTGCAAAACACTCGTTGAGTTGGTGCATATGTATTTGCCAGATTGTGTTTATTGACAGAGAAGTTGTTGCGTTTATGTGTTTGTGCGCCTGCAGAGGATTGATATGGGCCAGAGTTATTGAGCTCAAACCTGTGTTCCTTGAGATCCAACGTCGACCGGTGAGATGCAGCAACAACTGTGAACTCGCGAGTGCGCACATTGCAACCCATACTCAGCAGCTAACGTGCGTTGTTGCCAGGTGCACATGTAATCCCATGATGCGTGGCACTGATAAAGTGTCATTGTACAGATCCACACAAGCATGTGTACATACATAAGCAGCCAAACCAGGATGGCACAATGGTAACACGTGTCTCACAGCAAGAATGGCCTAGGATTGATGCCTGACTTGGTTGCCTTTCCATGTAGATTTTGTATGTTCTCCCCCTATTTAGCATGGGTTGACTCCAGGTTATCAGGTTTCCTCTCATCGCTAACATAAACGTGTTATTACTACTATGATCCTTAACCAAGGAAAGCCTCACTGAATCTCATAACTTTGGGAGGGTACTGCAAAGCTTTTGCAGTCGAACAATGGTTGCTACGTATATATTCCAGTTGAGTAATTTGTAACAACCCAAACCGGTATTTGGCCAAACATCCCGCTGCTGAAAGAATGATTCGACTACCAAAAACTTGGCAAGACCCTCCTGAAAAAGAGTCTCGAGACTTTGCGAGGCTTTCCTGAGTGAACACCCTGCACCACTCCAATGTCGACGACTCCGCCACTCGACGGTGAATGGCGACGGTGCATGTGCTGTGCGCGTGCAGGCTGGCGTTCTCGTGCATATGGGAGATGACTCCAAAGGCTGAGATCGTGAGCACACGTTTTACCAAGAGCATCATCAATTCCAAGGTGATTTCCCCCCCCTCCCCCACAGACGTTCAGTTTTTGTAAAACTCTCGTTTGCTTTCACGTGTATTGTATCGGTGCCTTGCTATGTTAGCGCAGTTGAGGTTTCCGGATGGCTGAGAGGTCAGAGCGTTGAGCTTGCACCTCTGGGTTCACAAGTGTAGCGAGATGAACCGGGTTCACAAGTGGTAGTATGTATGTTGAACTTCTTTTGCACCGTACGTAGCCAACTGTGCTAATCGGAGGTGCGAGGTAGGACATGAAAGTAGTGAGTTGATGGTCTCTGTCCAGTCAACAATCACTGCACAAAACGCAGGTTTTTTTTAGGTTAGATCGTGTAAATATGTAAATGTGTCATTAAACCCACCCCCACCCGACACAGCCAACTAATAAGGGTTGTCACGTAAACAGAACATGCCAATTCGTCACGAGTACAGCACACGGGTGTGTTGTACCAGTGACGAATTGGCCACGTTCTGTTCATGTGACAACCCTTACTAGTCGGCTGTCGGGTGGTGGCGGGTTTAACGACACATTTATGTATTTACACAATCTAACCCAAAAAACCTGTATTATGGATGATATTGGTCACGAAAGCCTACGTGTTAAACTCACTGCACAAAAGACCACCAAATTACATTGCACTAAATTTGGTAAAATTCCAGCTTTGAGAATTAAAAAAATATACATTTTGCTGTCTTTGGGTGAGCGTAACCCTCAGTGGTCATCGGGAGCCACGTAGACATCTGTTGAGTTCTGGCTTGGGCTTGGATCAGGCGTGGCCATTGTGTAATTGCGAGGACCCCATGGTTCACCCGTGGTGTGTTAATCGTATCCCCACAGGCGTCTCTGACATACGCAGAGGCTCAGCTAATGATGGACGACGCCGGGCGGAAGGACCCGGTCACCAGCAGCTTGCGTGGCCTCAACTCCCTGGCCAAGATCCTCAAGCAGTATTAATGGGTGCACCACATTTAGTCGATCAGCAGGTCACCTGTGATGCGGTTAAGTGTGGTTACTCCCGTGTCTTCTAAGACATCCGGCCAGCGTGGAAGAGTAGGCTAAAATACATTGAGAGGGACTGTAAAAGGGTGTATCTCTAGAGGGGCCCCCTCTAGGTAAGAGAGTGGGGGGGAGCAAGGGGGGAGTCATAGAGAGGGGGGGTGTGGGATAGGGGAAGTGGGGTGCTGCTAGAGGGATTAAAGGGGCGAGCACGGCAAAATGCCGGGGGCGGGGGGGGGGGGAAGTGAGCGGGGCTGGGAGTGGGAGGCTGAAGAAGCTGGAGATGCGGAAATGAAGGCAACAATAAAGAAGTTAAGGTTGTACCTGGTTAATAACATCCTTCTAGATTGGAGTGTTACAGGCTACTGCGGGGCTACATTGTGGGCAATAGATGACAATGCAGTGACATAAATTGATTTACTCTACTTAATGCTCCCATGTCTGTGCTGCCCCATCTTTGCCAACGTGTACTGACCACCACGGTTAAGTACGGTAAAACCACCCCACGACCCGCATGACATGGGGCGGCCCTCATCCAGCAGTGGATTGACTTAACGAGCTGTGCATGTTCAACTCAAATATCTTAGTTTGTGAAGTGTCTTATATTAAGATTCTGTGTTGTTTTGGCTGGACATGATTATCGCTCATGTCCCTTCTCCACCCGTAGGGCATTGACTCTGGCATCCCCTGAGGTCCGATTCCACATGGACAGCGAAACCCACGACCCGATCGACCTGCAGACCAAGGAACTCAAGTGAGTCTCGTCAACAAGACACCTCCCATGACTGCAATCCGACTGTTGTGCAGATCTCTCTATCAGAATCAAAATATATATTTCTACTGGAAGAATCCGATGAGCTATAAAGCTCTTTTTTCACAGATGTCCAGTTGGGGCAGGTCACAACGTTACAACAACAAATAATGCAATCACACGTTAGGATTGCAAAGTATTGGAAAGGTAAACAAATAACTTAAACAAATATACAAATAAAACTAAACTATTTTTATCTTACCAAGTAAAACCCTGACCCCAAACGATAGCTGAACAAAGTGGCTTATCACGTAGGAAATTTATTATCGGCAAAATAATCTAAGATAAAGATTCTTGACCCTTGTGGTTGATGTGTTGTGGTGGCGGAAACTGGTGCGTGTACACAGGGAGACCAACTCGATGGTGGAGGAGTTCATGTTGCTCGCCAACATCTCCGTGGCGGAGCGCATGTAGGTACAATAAATATTAATTAATGCCACGTAAAAGGAAAACAAAAAAATAAAAAATATATAAAACAATAAAATTCTCACAACGTTTCGACTGCAACACAAGCAATCATCATCAGGTGTGAAAACCACAACAAGAAAATTTGAAAAAAGTGGCAGTTATTTTTAACGTTAGCACCACGGAGAGAGATTTGACAGTTTGTTCAGATGGACGAGTCCAACTATGTTCGGAAAAGAGGAGGGGGGAGACAAAAAATAATGGATGCGTTCTGACAGCCACCTTAAGCGTGATCAATCAATTAAGACCCAAAATGGTTTATCAAATCTCTCTCCGTGGTGCTAACGTTAAAATAACCACCACTTTTTCACATTTTCTTGTTGTGGTTTTCACACCTGATGATGATTGCTTGTGTTGCAGTCGAAACGTCGTGAGAATTTTATTGTTTTATATTTTATTATTTTATTGTTTCCCTTCGTGAATTTACCGAAAGAACCAAGAATATGAATCCCTGCAGTCACGGAAGCTTTAAATCAAAATGAATTAATGCATTTATTCACAGTGTTTATTTTAATATGATGTGTTTATAATGTTAGTATCTTTATGTATTAATATCCATTGTTTAAATATTATAAAGTACTTTTTCTGGGTGAACAAGGGAAACTTTCGATGCTATCGGACCGAATTAAGCTTTTAACACGTATTTCCTACTCGCTTAATGACCAAATCCTTTAATGCTCGGGTTCGTGGAACCAATTACCGTCTTTAAGAGGGGTTCTACTGTCTCTAGATTGCTGTTAACCTAACTTCAATATCATCCTCCTCGCAAGGAATTCAGAGGTCGCCGGGTGTCTCAAATTTTTGTTTGAGGTCTTTTGGTTTAACCGGGTGAGAACTCAAGAGACCATAATAGTCTCATTTGCAAGGGTCACCTGGGTCACCCTATGACGCAGAGATTACAGCTGGGACCCTGGCTTCAAAATCCAGCAGCCGCATTGAACATACTGTGTTATCAAGTGTAGGGAGTTGAAGGACTCGGCTCGTTTCCCAGCTACTCCACAGAAATAAGCAACAAAAAACCATCACGATAAATGTAGTACTGTATTTATTTTAGATAAATTCCAGCACTGAAATGTTTAAATATCAGGTCGGCTTATTGTGATGAACATTATGCTCAAAATGGGTGGGAATGTGCTACCCCCTACTGTGAAGCAGAGGTGTCTTGAAGCGAAGTCAGTATTGGCCTGAGCGAGCAGTTGCAGGGCTGCACCTTTTGCCTTTATCTTGAGATGTAGCCGTATAGTTTCCACTCGCCCTTATAGGCAGAACAACTCAAAAGCTGTGACGAACCACAGACAACGCTGGAAGGCAGCCAGGCACTGTGCCAGATGTAGATTAATCCACTTGCTGTACTGCCTTCTCCTGGCAAGCCAGGTTATGGAAACCTGAATGCCTACAGGAAGTGTGCTGAATAACGTTTTCTTTCCAATACACCACAACCCTTGCTGCTTCCCCAGCACTGAATTACAAGCCACGTGCGGGATAGTCACCTCACACACGCCGGTGTGCCTGATTTTTTTGCGCAGAACATCGAGATCCAGGTGGACTCGGCTAAGGCGTTGGCCGAGTTCCTGGACCGGGCGGCGGTGCCGGGAGCGACACCATACCTCAACACTCTGCTGCGCATCCTGGCCACGCGCTGCATGATGCAGGCCATCTACTTCTGCTCCGGCATGGAGCCCGACACCCACCACTACGGGCTCGCCACCGCCATCTACACCCACTTCACGTCGCCCATTCGACGGTGACGTGCTCTGGCGTCAGGCACACGCGTGAAATCGACCTTCGCGATTATTGAGGGGACTATGTTGTTGTCTTGGTGTGGTCTGGGATTGTGCTGCCTTTCCCAAGTTTAAGAATTTATTTATTAATTGATGTACTTATGCAATGTTAACTTGTCATTATGGCACACCTCCGATTAGCACGATTGGCTACGTACGGTGCGAATGAAGTTCAACATATAACTTGTATATCTTTTTTCTATTATTTACTTTTAGTGATTTGTTTACCTTTCCTATTCTTAGCACTCCTATCATCTACCTACTGGACGTCTTTCTAAAAAGAGCTTTCATTGCGAATCGGATTTCTCCAGGATAAAGATTCAGATTTTGACTTATTTTTCTAAAAGGTCCTATTAACGGGAAGTTTGGCCAATTCCTTAAATGGTTGTTTGGCTTGTGTTGGAGAAAAACTAGAGGATCCGGAGAACACCAACGCCTACAAGGAGGGTGACAGTGTTCCACGTGCATAATCAAGAATCCATTGCCGTGTTGCAGCGGCGGCCAAAAGTGAATTGCAATTCTGCCATGGATCGCTAACGATTTTGTTGTGGATCTTAAATAAGAACACAGATATGAGCAGGCAGCAATTTGCGTTACATCTGATGACAAATAAAAAATCCTCAACAAAGAATTAAATTCATACATTAACAAAGATAATTTCCACCAGCAGATGGTGCTAGAACGTGGTATGTCCAGAGTACAGTATTCTATCACAGCGTTAAATCCATCTGAGTCATTGTTTGCGTAGCTTTCTGGTGGATCGTGAAACCCGCTGAGATCCACCAGAATGAATCGCGGTGCTTGGTGGATTAATACCGCTGCTCCGTTGGCATCTCGTGGCCTAACCGCAGCCTGTATCTACTGTAAATTTAATCTTCATATTAAATAGAGGCTACAACAAATGTGAATATTGTTGTTGTCTCCCTGTACCGTTACAGATACTCGGATGTGATTGTGCACCGGCTGCTGGCCGTGTGCGTGGGCGCCGACCCCACGTACCCGGCGCTCACCGACAAGCAGAAGCAGCAGCAGCAGCTCTGCAACAACCTCAACTACCGCCACAAGATGGCGCAGTACGCCCAACGCTCGTCTGTAGCTTTCCACACGCAGGTGGGAGGCGGAAGTGTGGGCCACGTGGAGCTTGCACGGCGTGTGCTTAGGCACCTGATAATGCGTCCATTCGTCTCTTGAAAACCATTTTTAAGGTCACGAAAGCAGGCATCGTATTGTGGGTGTAGTAAGAATCAATTGTTTTCTATTCGCACGCTTACGTGTGGTGGTGCCGTGGCTGTACTGGTTGGCTACACTTGACATTGCTTTTCAGCATTCTTCTGTGTTTGCTGAAAAACCTAGTCACTTGGCACATTTGCCCATGATGTGACAACTTTATTTGATTGGCTCTGTCAGGTGATGGAGGATTATAGTCAATACAATTGACATTGTACCTTCACGATTGAACTCAAAATAATCCCCATGACATGATGCCAATAGCACAACTGGAATAAATTAGCGGGGGGATGTGGAAAATTACCTTAAATTTTGTTAAATAATTATGGGCTTGGTAAGTGATGCGCGTGTGTCTGCTCTTGGCCCCTTAGCGGTGATTAACGGCTGTTGTTGTTGTGGTCTCAGTTGTTCTTCAAGAGCAAGGGAGTGGTGAGCGAAGAGGGCTTCGTGCTGTTTGTGCGCAAGAACGCCATGGTGGTGCTCATTCCCAAGTACGGCTTGGAGGGGACGGTTTTCTTTGACTCCAAAGATCTCAAGCTCAACATTACCTTCGACGAGGAGGTAGGGCATGTGTTCACTTAACCGGGAGGCATTGGCATTTCCCGAACGGCTGAATTCCTCTTTAAACCCAGGACTGGCTTAATGCACTGGGACCCAAGCCCCCTGACCATCTCTCTACGATTAGGTTTCTATCAGATACACAGACACGTGGTTTAAGGTGGAAGAACGCAGTGAGATACGAAGCTCTGTTTTTTTGCCATTTGGCAGTGTGGACTATTACAGAGGAAGTTACACCGCTGGATACATTAGAGCCGGATGGCTCACAGGGCTATACCAAAATAAACTGAAAATGAATTAAATGATGTAAATGCGTTTCAAATATAAAACGGTCACAATTAAATATGCTTTGGAAATAACTGCCATGACGGAGCCTGTATTGTCACGGAGAGGACATCACATTAAAAATACAGTAAAATCCCTCAGATCCGGAAGAATTATAGAGAAAATCTAATGCTTTCTGTAAACAATGAGAAACTCGAAGGGCAGAAAAGTACTTGTAGAATAAAAACAAATGAGGGAAATAGTAGTTGATGCAAAAAGTGATCTCTAGATGGCAAAAAGCACATTTGTGACTAGTGGATCCGGTCCTTTCCAGCATGCCTTGCATGCCGCATTACATTGTCACTCTGCGTGGATAATGCACACAGCCTAATTTGGACCAGAAGCTCAAAAGGGTCAACATTTGCAGCCATATTTTAGGTATGTTCTTAACTGCAATTGTACACTCCATATAACCTAAGGGGGGTTGCATCTACTCCTTAATGATGGCCAAATAAGGCTTTAAAATTCCTTGGCTGGCCCGCACATCACGATCCCTCGGTTGATTTGGTCATTGCAGCCATCGGCTTCTCATGCCTGGTTTTCAACTCGCGGTGAGGTGGCCCAAGCGGTATTGCATTCGCTGTGTGTTGTGGAGGTTTGCGTTTCAAACTCGGTGGCCACTCCGGTTAATACTGTGGTGTGTATTAAGCGTAAAATATTTACAGGCTATCCGCTTTAACAGTGGACGTTAAAAGATCCTGTAACGTTATTCGTGTGCCAGCATCATGGTCCAAGGTTGGCAAATTACATGCAAATTACTTATTTGGGGAGCACATATCAATCGTTCGCCTCCTTTTACAAAGGCGTAGCAGTGACCTTGAATGCAAACGTTTTGAGAATCAGTGAGGCTTTTCTGAGTGACCCATGTAATAGTATGAATAATAACGTTGGGTTTACGTCAATCCGTGCTTGTGTGCAGGGCACTTGGCAGAGAGCAGTCAGCAGTAGTGTAGCGGTTAGCGCTCTGCGCTACGATCCCGGCGACTTGGGTTCGGTTCCTTCGCACGGTCAACACCAGTGATGATTATCTGAACCGGTCCTGGGCCTCCCCTAGGTTGACTCAGAACTCAATTGAATGCCTGGTGCGGTGTGTAAACATCGCCACTGGGAAGACAAAGGCGGCCGGGCATGGCGCTGGCGACCCACCCCCTTGTGTGCCGTGCCGGCCTTCATCTGTGCTCCTCGTCAACAGCACTTGCCCCAACAGTCTGTTAAGGCTACATTGGAGATTTGTGTTTTGTGTAGGGCCCCACGCTGTGCGTGGACGGCATCGCGCTGAACATGTTCGACCGCGTGTGCGTGCGCGTGTCACTGGATTCGTCCAACCTGCAGCACCAGCGGATCCGCATGCACCTCGTCCGCCCGGAGGTACTCACCGTGCGGCGCGACGCGCAACCTCGGAATACCACCGATTTGTATTGTGACCATGCTGCTGTTGCTGCTTGCTGCGCCAGCAGTAGTGCACAAAAAACAAACGCTCGCCGCATCGGAACGTCAGCGTGCCGAAAATTAATGACACAAGCCACAGCATAGCGCTTGTTGCCATGCAACCCAAACTGTGGGACCGTATAGTAAACCCATAGAGACACAGAGATACATAGGAGATACAGAGAGACCCATTATGATTCCTGGAGATTCATAGAGACTCATACAGATACATAGCAGTGCATTAAAAACAAGCTACTGTACGATTGTGGCCATGCAACCCATACTATGGACCACATTTTACACCACTGTAGTCTGCGCTCCTTCAATGGAGGGGGTGGCAAGATGACACAAACTCTCTCCTGAGGCTCTCCCGTGGCTATCAGACCCATCCATTGGCATTTAGCCCCTGAACGTAATACCCTTATAACACAGGAATAAAATATAAACTCCGGTCTTGGATGGAAAAAATATATCTATAGCTAGCATTTTGAGCTGCAGTCTGTTGTCCTATACCTCCTATAACTGACAAATTGGATATCACGCGATGATGAATGTATGAAGGAACGCATTTTTTGTGTAACGCGGATCCAAACTGGATATAACTCTGTTGAATGAATGGAACTACGTCGTGCGAGTAGGAATAAGCGGTTGTAACGGCTGCCTCGGCGTAGCATCACACAAGGCGGGATGCTGCTGGATGCTTCTAGATGCTACCCACGTTCCTTAGTCTTTGTTCAGCCTGTGTTACGCATCTCACGCGTTATTGCGGACTGCGCTTTACCCCATTAAATATATTATTTATTATAACACGATTTTTCCAAAACGCGGTGTTCTTGAGGTACGCAACTACCGGATTATAGAACAGACTGTATATCCAAAGACTATGGGACACTATCCCTACCTATATCAGTTGTGACTGTCCGTGTGTTTAAATCGAGCTTGAAAACGTCGTTATTAATTGGCTTTTCCTGGATTCTGATTGGTTATTACTGTGAGGGGAATCATTATGATTAGCTTTCATTGCATTTTGCATGCTGTGTAAAGTGTCAGTATCACTGTCATTATTGTTATTATTGGCTTTTACTTTATTTCTATTGGCTTGTATCTATACTTTAGTAGTTTTTTAATGTCCAGTCCTTTTTTGAGATATTTCGATATGCAAGGTGCTGTATAAAATAGATTTTTATTATGGCCCTAGTTCATTGCACAAGAAGGGCCATTATCTGAAACGTGACCTATTTAAATGATCGTTTGGGGCTGTTGTTGATGAATGCGAGTTCTCAAGATACCAAGCTAAGTCAGGGTGTGGGAGCCTTGGTAGATATCAGATTTCTTAACAAAACTCCATGAGTCTGTTCTGCATGGGTTTCCTCCGGGTTCTCTGGTTTCCTCCCATATCTAAAAAGAAGCATGCGTTGAAACTGGTATTAAGGTAGTTTACGTATCGCCATGGGCGGCAGGGTGGCACATTGGTAAACCCTTGCGTCTTGCAGCAAGAAAACTGGGTTTGATTCCCAACTAGAGTGTGTTACTGTGTGGAGTTGTCATCTTCTCTCCCCCTGTTCCTAAAAAGTCTTCAGACTTGGCGAAGTTTTTCAGTGTTAATAAGTGTAATAATAACGTATCACTTGTGTTGGAAATACTCGCATGTGTGTGTGTGTGAGAGCATTGGTGTAGTGGTTAGCACGCTGCGCTATGAACCCGGCAACCCAATTCCCACTCACCGCCAACACCAGTGAGGATTATCTGAACTGCTGTTTTGCCTACCCAAGGTCAACTCTTTCTTAAATGAGTACCTGGTGCAGTGTGTAAACATCAGCACTGGGGAGAGGTGTTGGCCACTTACCCCCTCGTGGGCCATGCCGCCTAACAGCAGCACAGTCTGTTAAAGGCTTATTTGGGTGACTATCTTCGTTGTACGTTTGTGCCATTTGTGTGTCCGCTGTCACAGATTCCAGGCTACAACCCTGCGGAGTCCACCCCATGGGGCTCGCCTTCTCCCCGGCCTAAGAAACCCAGACAGCACTAGTGTATCGTGGATGCGGTGTCAACAAGATGTTGGAGGAGGTGCATGAGTGGGCACACACTCTGGGTTTTACATCTGCAGAGTTAATTAAGTGTACATTGTGCTCGCAAGCAGAGGTGAACAATTGAAAAAAAGCGGTGGCGGTTATGAGAAATGCTACCCTGAAGTAACAGACGGTTTGCACTCTGAACTTGCAATCCAGAGGTCACCGGTTCTTCATTCTCCTGTCGCAGCAGTTCAAACGGTAGCGCAATTTTTTTTTTAATTTAGAAATTTTACCTTGCCAACCAGTACAATCAGCCAATTAAGGTGTATACGCGTCAAGATGTATGAAAGGTTTAGGATATCTTATGCCCCACTTCTTTGCCAGCCAAGACACTGACCCCCTTGTGATGAAGGTGATTTCACAAAAATATTGGTTACTAAATCCGTGGTGTTTATTGACTAACGCAGCAGTGTCCAACCCACAAAGCACTGTGATCCATTCTGGTATATCTCAACATGTTCCGTGATCTACCAGCAATATATGACCAACAGTTACCCGGATGGATTTAACCGACTAATAGAACACTGGAGACATGCCAAGTGATAGTGCGATCTATTGGTTTAAAATATATATTATTAATCCATTAATTCTTAGTCGGGGATTTTGTTTTGCCATCTGCTATAACAAGAATTGCTTTATATTAGAGGTGTTTATTCCTATTTGTCCCGAGATCCACAATCAAAATCTTTTGCGATCACCCATGGATCGCGATTCACATACCGGCTACCACTGATCTAACAGTTGAAAACCAGTTTAACACGTAGGCTTTCGCGACCAATATCCATAACACAGGTTTTTTTGGGTTAGATCGCGTAATAAATATTTAAATGTGTCGGTAAACCCGTCACCACCCGACACAGCCAATTCGAAAGGTTTGTCACATTAACAGAACGTGCCAATTTGTTACTAGTAACATCACACCGGTGTCTTGGAGAGCAAAGCCACAACATTTACAATCTGAGTACAATGTTTCACCAGTAATTACAACCAGCTTCATCAGGCGACAGCCAGATTCGTGGAGAATCATCGTTCCTTAATGCGCATGCATAATGTGTTGATTAACATATAAATAACCCAATCGGCAATGGATACCCATAGTCATATGCATTCATTGATTGCCCTCCCAATTCGCGAAAGAAGTGCTCACAAGAGATGGCTGTCGCCTGATGAAGCTAGTTAGTGCTGGCGAAATGTTGTACTTAGATTGTAAATGGTGTGGCTTTGCTCTCCAACACACTGGTGGACTGTACAAGTAACGAATTGACATGTTCTGTTTACGTGACAAACCTTACTAATTGGCTGTCGGGTGGTGGTGGGTTTAACAACACATTTATATATTTAAACGATCTAACCCATAAAACGTGTATTATAGTTAAAACCTACAATTGTGCCAGGTTTGGCCTGTCGGAGTGGGCCATTAGGGTGGCCACTCGGAGGGCAAAGCTCTGGGGAATCCGAGCAAGAGCTTCGAAGTATGATTGTGCACGGTGATACCCGCTGGGGTCTCGTGATGGATGGCAAATGGAAGATTTTTTTATCGCGAGAGGATTCCCTGCAACGGATGTTAGGTTACTTATTCTTGTGAGGATGCCATTTACTGTATGAAGGGGCAGCGGTCAGCTGCATAGAACAGAGTATAAAATTTTCCGAGCTGTTGCTGTTTAAATCGTCGGTTTAACAGAGAATTTCACCTCAGGTTTTTTTACACAGCTGCCCCACCCCTCATCGGACTCTGTGCAATCACACAAGGAATGTTTTTGGAAAAAATGTCGGTGTCAGAAAATTTTAAGGTTTAATCGTTTACAAATGCGCATTTCGTTACAGCTCCTCTTGTCCTTTAGACGTGCAAAGATAATTTCTGACAAAATATTGATCCGTTTTCACATTGTTTCGTAAATGGTCGTAACTTTGCTCACGTATACACAGTACTTGGGAAATAATTCTGAGCTCCTGGAGTAATGGTAAAGATTTGAGCGAGTTAATGTCTTTGCGGCTTTGTGTAAATGTGTTTAACATTTTTTAGCTGAATCGTATATTTACAAGCATGTACACATGAGTTATACGCGTTTATATACAAAATTAAACCGATTTATTTTCCATGCATCTTCTGTTATTTTGGTTACTTTAAGTTACGTTTTCCACTACTGGATGAACATCTCGCCACGTGATGTTGGATGTCAGGTTTAGTTTGACCATACTTCATGCTGGTCACTGTTGGATGATAATAATGTCCACTTGCAATGCACCACCGCGCAGTATTCACTCACCTTCGAATCGAGTCCTGCACCACCGTTTCACATGCAAATTTGATTCTCAATCCCTGGGCCAACTTGCTCCTGATTAGCATGCGATTTGCCACATTTCGATCTCGGGTGTGATTAAATGCCAAAGCAAAAGCGTGAGCTCGAATGTTTGTCCGTGTTCTTTTCAAACCACCAGTCGAACGCCGGCCTCTGCCCACTCCGACCGTGCGGAGGCCCTGGCCGTCGGGGAGGCCCTCATGGTGCCTCACGGCAAACGTGGGGCCCGGGTGGGCGCGTCGACGGTTGATCGCGTACAGGCGGTGCAACTCCCACAAATGAAACATCACACCTTGCTGATCTCGTGTCCAGGAGCATAAACGATCATCATGCAAACTCCGGTCATCCTCGCAGCAGCAGCAGCTCTTGGCCATCGAACAAAGACGATCACCGCTTCCTTCCGATATTAGAAGCCACGAGCTATGAACGACTCGGAGGTTCGAGCAACCACAGCCGAGTGGGAAGGCAGCAGCAGCCCAGGCGGTGAGCCAGCTCCAAAATCCCCCAAGCACTGAAGTTCTCGATTTAGTACATTGAAAAACACGACGGTAAGTGAAACAACGTAAATCGAAACCAATTTTGCCATTCACTTGGAGGGCCGTCCATAAATGACGTCACGCAATTTTTGACCTCTCGTCACTCGGCGTCACAAAAAGTCAGACCCCCCCCTCAAATATGACGTCACAAAGCTCTGCAACCCCCCAAAACCATATTTCCATTTTGAAAATAAAACATGCTTCAACTATTGTCATTGTAGTGCATGGCGCTGCACTGATGTTGTAGGAGTGTTATAACAATTAGTGTTATAACAATTCTATACTTAAAGTTGCGCATTTTGATGTGACGTCACATTTCTCAAACCCCCCCCCTCCCCCTCGTCACACATCGTCACAAATGTCTGACCCCCCCCCCCCCTCCCCGAGATGCATGACCGCGTTACCGTGTTCATTCTGTGGTGAAGGGATGAGGAAAAGGAAGAGGGAAAAGCATCCAGCGCCGCCGCACGCAGGCAACGTGTTTATCACACAGTGGTCAAAATATAAAAATACATATGTAGTGGGTTCCACGGAGACTGGAGACGTCTTTAGAGGCAACACGGTTTATTTGTAACTATGAACAGAACTCCCCTTAACTCCCACTATCTAGGGAGGTACAGCCTCTGGGCTAGTGTGCCATCGCACTGATCAAACCTGGCTCTCAGCCCTCTGGCTATCTGTGCCCTAGGGGAGGCTAACTGACCCGACCCAGCCAAGGTACGGGTCCTGACCACTGGTCCGCGCTCGGCCCCGACCCTTATAAGGATGTCGGGTCCCAGGGTCCTAGCTAGGCTGGTCTTTTGTTCTTCGTCTTCGGAGCACTGCCCCGAGCTGTCCCAGAGGTGCCCCTTTAATACACCTCTCGGGGGCTCTCTGCCCCCGGTACCGCCCCCTCTCTAGAACCTTCCAGGGGGCTCTGGAAGAACCCCCCAACCCCTCACCTGGGGCCTGGCTCTCTCAGTCCTTCCCCAGCTCAGGGTGGCACCCCCTATGGGCTTGTGCCCGCAACTGCAGGTAAGTATACCGACGGTATAGGATGTGCATTTATTACGCTACATCTATGCGAGACAGGTTGTGGACAAGAGTCTGCTCTGCGGGAAGCAAGCAATGCCATACGAATGAGATGAGCTCGCGTTCGATGCGGGCAGTCTTGAGGACGACCGTCGACAGGCACGCGTGGAGGCACGCCGTGGTCACAGCGCAGCGCCGACTCGTGTAGGTGGTGATGGCCCAATTGTAGAGAGGAATTCCGGAGCTTCGAGCAGATGTAGCCGAATGTAGGATAGAGCATCTTGAGGAGCGTTGCCCTCGACCCCCTCCGGGAGGCCGTATGGTTTACTTGGCACTCCTGTCCCTTAGAGTCCAGTCTGATGTAAGCCTCCTCAGGTTCCAGCAGCCTGGCTTCGTAGGTCTTCATTGCACCGCTCTGCTCGTCTAGCATAGTCTGAAAGGTCATATGTGGCTGCCTCCTGAATCTTCACCCTCCTGCAAACCTTACTCGACATCTCGTTGAGGACCCGAAGAAGGGCAGTATTCTCTTTTTATTTTACAAAAGGGCTTGTAAGAGCTCTCGTTCCTGCCACCGGGATCTCTGGTGTCAACTTGAACGGGTGGGGGGGGGGGGGGGAGACAAAGCTATGGCTTTTTTCCCAGGGGATCTGTCTTCCATGGAGCACAAAGATACAGGCGGAAGGTCCCCTTGGCCTAGCCATGAGGTCAGGCTCGAGTTGCTTACTGAGGACCCTACACCTAAGGAGGCTGTGGATCGCCCTAGGAAGCTCCAAAGTAGAAAACCAGCTTTCCAAGGCCCCCTATAAAGTGCCTGAGGCCAGGTAGAAAAATAAGAAAACTATCAAACAGGAAAGCGAGTGGTTATGTTGGGTCGAAAAAGGTAATGTTCTAATGTAGGGGTTGGAGCGGTCATTGCTGCTTACTCGACCATGACGTCACTGCAACTCGTTGGATTAACACTTTTAAAATAAAAAATCACAACGCGTACTGAACATATTATTCCGAATCGGTTTTAGCACCACTACCACCATGACACAATGGCAAGGCTGGCACATCGCAGTGCAGCTGCTAGGCTGAATCATATGAATGAATATAATCAAATCTAGAAAATCCTTTATGTACCCAGGAGAGCCACATTGAGTCTCGAGACTCATTATTAGCTCCGTGCTGCATTAAGATGTTTGGACAATTTCAAGCATCAGGGTTCGGCACGTAGGAGGAAACCGGAGAAACCCGCAAATGTTGTGAAGCTGGCTTGGTGGTAGAAGTCAGTCCAGAACATTTGGCCCCACACCTATCACTGTAACGAATCGGTGTTCTACGGGGGCATTCTAAGCAAGGACTGATTGTATTAAAATCTACTTTGATCTACGAATCGTAATGTATCAATAATGTTAACGTGTAACATGCCCCACGGTTTTTCTTAATCTGGAAGGAGAGAACAACGGATGATCTGTGTGCTGATGATGTTGGTGATGATCTCGTAATGGCTGTTCACTTCGAGGAGTGGGAGAGTCTGATGGTGAACCTGGATCGTGCCAATAAGAGGTAGGGCCTTACCATTCGCCCTACCAAATAAATCAAAGCAGTACCTGCCTTGATATTTTGTATGTCTTCAAGGACTCCACCCCCTCAACTCCGCATGATAGGTAGTTGTGGAAAGAGTGGAGGTATTCCCATATCTGGGCAGTTGTTTATTACCAGCTCCGATTTCAGAGCGGAGGTCTTACTCTGGATTAGTTCAGTGGCATATCCTTTTTTTCAGCTGCATAGCGCTGTATAAAAGTTACATGGCCTATCACTTCATACAAAGCTCTGGTTCTTTTCTGCCAAACTTGTCCTCTCCCTCCCAGCTATAACCTCCCGAAAGCAACATGTGACCTTTGTTTTGGCGTGACAAACACCATTGAAAGCAAAACACCGAAAGTGTAATGACTACACGTAATGCAAGAATCTCAGTTGTATTTCTCAACGAGTATTGAATATGAATTCCCAGGAGTTGTGAAGGTGCATCAGCCTGCAGACCCACAGGTGGCAGCGGTGGATTGGCCTGCAGACGCAGGGGTGTCGGTGGTGGATCGGCCTACAGACCGAGGAGTGTCAGTGGTGGATCGGCCTGCAGATGTAGGGGTAGCAGCGGTGGATCTTCCAGCAGTAGCCGACCAGTGAAGTTGTCGAATAAATTTACGCAATTTGCCGAACCTGGTGGCTTTGGCACAGGCGGTGGTGGTGGTGGATCTCCCAGCAAAAGCTGGGGAGGCAGAGGTGCATCTGCCAGCATGAGCTGGGTTGGGATGACAGCGTTGGATCTCCCGGCAGCAGCCGGGGTGGTGGTGGCGGTGTTGGAGATGCCAGCAGTAACCGGGGGGCAGCGCTGAATCTGCCAACATCAAGCGCCATGGCGGTGGGGGTGAATAATATGCCAGAAGCAGTCGGGGTGGGGGTGTCGATGCATCTCCCAACAGCATCCCTGGTGGTGGCGGCGGAACTGCATGTGGCTGCCAGGATGGCGTTGAAGGCAGTGGTGGTGTTGGTGGAGGCCGTGACCGTGGCTTTCTCCAGCTCCTTGAGCTATCGACGCATCATTTCCAACTGCAGATGGCGCTCCACATTCTCCGGTTTGTATACTTGAGTGCAGGGAAACATTCGACAGTTTGATCAACATTAGCCCCTACACGAGCCTTCTAATCATCGCAACTCTTCAAACTATATCGCTTATATAATGTACATCATTTCAGTCACAACAAAAATTACTTATAACACATCGGGGCTGTGAAAATTACGGCTTCGTATTACCAATGTCTTGCCTGTCCAGAGAAGCCCATGAACTAACGTTGTACATAAAAACTCATAGACTCAGAGGCCCATAGACTGAGTCACAAATAGCAGTGGATAGGGCCCGGAACGGTGTGGTGGTAGTGAAAATATGAACCCAACTGCGTCCTTTTCAATGGAACCAGGGACCCAAGTGTCATCATAGGCTTTCCCTCGCAATCGAGGATTGCCTTCCAGAGAAAATTTGGATTTTCTGTGGGTCCAAAGATGGCTGAAGAGACCAATCTGGGATCGACAGATTCTGCCGCAACTCTGGCACATGTGTCCAGAAATAGTGGTGGGTGGAACTGCATTAGTCGGGCTGCAGGCTGTTGTTTCCGCCATTCCCACTTTTTCTGTTTCTGCTGTTAAGTTTTAAAATGTTTGGCTTCTTGAAATAGACTCTGCCTCCATCTGAGGTGATCCTGGGAAAGATACTCCCTTGAGTTAGTGTCGATGGAGCACTTCTTCATGTTGGACTTGAGGACATCCTTGAAGCACTTTCTCTGACGAACTACATTCTCCCACTTTTGGTTAATCAAGTTTGACAGTTTTTCATTGAGGCATTGGCGGAAGAGGTCTTGCTTAATGGAGTCCTATAAAGCTTCAATGCTAATCTTCTGTAGACATCTCTTCCGATGAAGCCGTCACTTGGGAGCCAGTTTTATGAGCATGGTTGAGCAGATGAGTCGATGATCAGTCCAGCCACCAGCAGCTACTAGAACAGCCTGGATGATGCAGACATCTTTGGGATCCTGGGCATGGACAATGACGTAATCGATCAAGTGGCGGTGCTTAGATCACGGATGATGCTATGATGTTTTGTATTTGTTTTTCTGGCGTAACAGGGTGTTGATGATGATGACTCCATTTTCCGTGCATTTAGTCAAGGGAAGGATGCCGTTGGAATTGACTTTACCCACTCCTTCTTTCCCGATGTTTCTTCCAACTCTGGCATGCATATCACCGAGCAGAAAAAGTTTGTCTCCCACAGGAACAGTGGAAAGGACCTGATCAAGGTTGATGTAACATTCATAATCGGAGTGAAGAATCAGGGCATATACGCTGATGACAGTAGAATATTGGCTCCCCACCAGTGTGAGACATAGTCATGAGGCGCTCACTCATCAAGTTCATTCTTGATGGAGAAACCAACTCTGTACAGCCGCGGCTGTTCTTCCTGTCTGCCTCTCCAGAAGAGGGTACAGCCAGTTCCTTGTTCCTTGAGCTGCCCCTCCTCTTCTCGTCGAGTATCATTGAGGGCAGCTACGTCAGTGTTGTGTCGTCTGAGTTTCTGGACCATAATTAAGGTGCAGCATTCTGGGCGTCCACTTTTAGTGTTGTCCATAAGGGTCCTGACATTCCAGTTCCCAAAGGTAATTATCTGACTTTTAGTTTTGTTTCCACCACAGTAATGGGGATCCTTCTGAACGTGGTTATCCAGTCGGGAAGGAGTGAGACAGACTATGTTTAGGGCCACTTTCCTAGCTCCTTCCCCACGTGGGGTGAGCAGCGTGGATCATTTGAAAGGACTTCTTAGTCGCAGGTACAGCTGCAGAAACACACTCTTGTTTCTGCTGAGTGTTAGACGACCTTCTTGTAGCTGCCACTAGAAGCTTCCAGACTTCACAATCATGCTCCCGTCGTCACTAGCTGGTCACCAAAAACATTGTATTGAATAGGTCAGAAGATGTTGTTCCTTTAATGAAACACGCCTGTGCATAATTTATTTTATTGTGGAGAAGCTAATAATTGTTTTTTACACTGTTATTTGGCAACAAAACTGACACCTTTTTTTTTACAAGGAGTCATGTTTGCATTGACCACAATACCTGCAGTCGGAATGCAAAAAAAAACATAACTCGGATAATGTATGCACTGTCCTTGAAATTGATTGGTCCACACCCGAGACAGCTTTCCTTAGAGCCTAGTCTCACATGGTGTTGGACCAGATGACGCTAAAAAGCTGTTGTACAGTAGCTTCCACAGTTCTTGAGAGAATGGGACCATGAATCCAATGGCAAGGAGACCAGTACGATTGGAGATATCGTTCTGCTGCAGTCTTGGTCCGCCTTCACAGCTGTTGAGATGTTAACATCTTCTTCCTCCTGCTCTGCCGTTGAGGACTTGTTAACCCATGGCTGGTGGCAGACATGCTTATTATAATGGCGGCCTATACTCGCCATCCACATATACAGACACAGTCACAATTTCAACCGAGAGGATGGGTACAAACTCAGCAATCATTGGAAGAACGTCATCAACCAGTTTAAGTCATAACTGGTGTTGTTCTCATCCTGCCACCTTCCGATGTTAGTTTTTATTTTCCCCATAGGTTCGGCTCTCCGATCTTACATTAACAGGTGAAACAAATTTCACACCAACATAGCCCCTTCCGCGTGCTGACCTCGACGTGGCGGCAGCTCTGCGATCTTACATTAACATGCCAATCTCTCACATTAACATAGCCACCTCCGCACCCTCATCATGGAGGCCGCTCTCTGATCTTACATTAATGTGCTAATTTCTCGCATTAACATCACTAGCCACGTCGTTTATGACCCTTGGGCTACACCCATTTTCAACCGTTAAAACAGTCTGCCTCAGCAGCTTTCCCCCTCTTTCTTCTTCCTGATGACGATCACTTGTGTTGTGATTAAAACGTCAGAGTTTTTTGTTTATTTTATTTTTATTAATTTGAACCTATCTACGTGACTTTACCGAAAGACCCAAATAATATGAATTCCTGCAGTCACGAAAGCTTTAAGTCAAGATTTATAGTAATGACTCTTCCTCAGATCTAATTAGATGAAATCATTACCAGATGTATTTGCACCATTCCTACAATGCAAGGCTCTCACGAAGGTGATATGTTTTACAGACGGGTAGAGTGTGCCATGGTTTCACATTAAGGGCAATGCTGCTCTGTGGTTTTAACCAATTGGATAATTGGAAAGTATTATTTAAAGTCCGGTAAATTTGGACTGTGGCACTGACGCAAATGGTCGGCTCTTTTTTGAATAACAACCACCATTAGTTTAACAAGCCTAACTGATGAAACCCAAATGGAAGCCGGTATAATTATATTACTTAAAACAAATGCTGCTGGGGAATGTTGGTGGGAAAAGCCATTAGGCTGATGTATTTAAACATCGTATTCTGATTTATGTGGAGACACAAAAAGCGAGTCATGCTTCTACAGTATTTGCTTGTGCAAAGCATGGACAATCATTGCCACAGAGACTGAATCAGCTCGGTGGCTAGGAGATGTTAACTACCTCACCTGGTATGGAGGAGGCCGAGGGTTTGATCCCGACCCTGATGCCTTTATAAGGAGTACCTTGGATATCGAGGTGGTTACATTTTTGGAAAGTGCAGCAAAAGCCAAAAGCGTGATATTCAATACTTAAGCTTGACATAAATAATGAGCTTACATACACGCAACCAAAAATAGACACATCACAATAGAAATGTGCTGTACTGAATGCCAAATTTACTACTATAATGAGCCAAGAATGTCTGTGTCCCGCGCGTGACGTCACTCCACGTCGAGCAGGCCCCCTCATTAATACTCATGAAGAGACTAATCTCTCACAATACAAAGGCCACTGCCACAGCCATTGACATGCTAATCTCACAATACAAAGGCCACTGCCCCAGCCTCTGTGGTTGGACCATCTCTAGCTCCACCCACCTACCTTGATGCACTCATCTCAGGCCTATATAAGACCTTGTCTCAGCAACTTTCGGGTGACGTCACTCCACATGGTGGGGGGGGGGGGGAGGCGCCTCCTCCCCCCTCCTCAGCGTCAACTTAGAAACTCACTACAAAGGCAGAACCCTCACGTCATGCGATCTCCCTAACGCTATTGAGACATCGAAGTAAAAAGGATGTCATGATGAACAAGGGATTATAACCTTTAAATGAAATAGGTCTGTCACCGCGGCCTTACAAATTGCACACAAATGGATGCAATGAATATCACTTCGCGGTCTGCTTTGCGCTTGCAAGTTTCAGATTCACTGCAATACACCCATGCTTGGAAGGGCAAAAGGCTAGTAAACAAATAATCCCCTCGCCCGCTCCCCACCACAATATCACACAATGGTATAGTACTTCCTTGTACAGTATACCCACTAAAGACCAAATCTAATCCCCATGATAGGTAAATTGATATACATAGAGCTTGCCGGCAATAGGTCTAAATCACGAACTATGAACTCGTGATATTCAAGGGTCTCCCGTATTTGGAGTTTGCATGTTCTCCCCATGGTCACGTATCCTTTTCTCCAGGTCCTCCGGTTTTTTTCTCCACATCTAAAAACATGCGTTGAGATAATGACTGCTAAAAATGTTCACATAATCCACCTCGTTGAGCAATCATATGTGGGCAGGCTGCTTCTGGAAATAAAAATAGGTCGCTTACAGGAGCTGAATGGATTGCCACATCACAGGGATGCGAGGAATCGCAGCATGGAGAGGGCTTCATCCAGCAGTGGATTGATCCTGGTTTGCTTTGCAAATAGGTGCATTTCAGCGTGCACTTCCAAATGGTGTCTAAAGTGTCTGTTTAGTCAAGTACACTTTTTTTTACATACGAGAGAAAATAATGTGTGTACTCGTGTGTCACGAAGCACCTCTCTTACTCCCCAAATGCATTAAAATGTTATAAAAAGCCTACTTGAGCAATGTTCAATCCACAGCTGGACGAAGGCCTCTCCACATCATGTCATCCATAGGTGTTTTATAACCATGTATCACCACGCTGCTCAGTGCAGATTAGTGGAGGGAAGGGAGGACACGATATCACTCTCCACTGATGTTAGCCATTGCTTGGAACAGCCACCCCTGGTAATGGCGAATCGGGGCAACTTCCCTGGGCCTCAGGCTGTGGGTGGACCCTGTGCTTTGACGTTGCGGTATCAGATGTAAAACTTCTGGTTTAAATTTTGACTTAAAGCTTTTGTGACTGCAGGAATTCATATTATTTGGGTCTTTCGGTAAAGTCATGTAGATAGGTTCAAAGAAAACAAAAAACTGTGACATTTCGATCACAACACAAGCGATCGTCATCAGCAGGAAAGAGGAAAGCTGCTGAATGCAGACTGTTTTATAGGATGTCGTCCTAGGGTCATAAACGAAGTGGGCGGGGCTAGTGATGTTAATGTGAGAAATTAGCATGTTAATGTAAGATCGGAGAACGGCGTCCACGTGGAGTGCATGTGTGGCGACGTTAATGTGAGAGATTAGCGTGTTAATGTAAGATCGCAGAGCCAGCTCTACGTAGAGGTCGGCATCCGTAGTTGGCCAAGTTGGCGCGAGAAATTCAACCTGTTAATGTGAAATTGGAGAGCCGAAGCCACGGGAAAATGTTTTAATTTACATCGAAAGGTGGCATGAAGCATCACAGCCAGTTATGCCTTAAACTGGTTGATAACGTCCTTCCAATGATTGCTAAGTTTGTACCCATCTTCTCGGTTGAAATTGTATCCGTCTGTATATATGGATGGCTTCATGAACGAATATTTGTTGATAGCCAGTGGGTTTGCAAGTACCTTCGTCTTAGAGAAATCAATTTTGTGAGCCCACCGCATTAAAACAATGATCAGCCATGACCGAGGTATTGGTCCTTCTGTGTTTCAGATTTGCCTCATGTTCACGAACACGGTTCGAGACATGTCGCTTAGTTTCCCCAATGTAACTACTGCCACAGACACAGGTTAGTTTGTAGACGCCGGGGGTATTGCATATCAGGGATCACATTCTTCACAGATTGGATCAGATCACGAATTTTACGTACTGTGTTAAATCGAACCTGGATCTTGTGTTTGTTCATGATTTTGGAAATCTTTTTAGTGACCCCTGCTATGTATGAACCTATCTACGTGACTTCCGGTTTAGTTTGAAGGCTTCAGGAATCCCACACGGTGAGATTTGCACCAGGCCCCACACTCCCTCTGGATGGCTGACTGGATTATAGTGCAGTGCACCAAATAAATATTCCACCACCGTGGACGACATCGTTTTGTGTGTAGAGCTGCCGTGACGTCACCTGTATAGCTGAACACGAATGGGAACTGAGCTGTGACTTCATGTACGACTTGATGCATGGAAGGAGACTGAGAGAAGCGATCAATGATTTTCTGAATTAATGAATGACTAAATGGATTAAGTGCCTAATTAATGAATTAATTGACAAATAAATTATTGAATGAACCTATGAATTGAAGAATGAACAGATGAAAGACGAAATGAACGAACCAGTGAGTTACTCAATTAATGCTGGTGACGCGCTCCCTTTTGTGCTGTCGCTATCTGCTGGGAGTGCACAGACTGCGTGAGTCTCGGGTTCAATATGAGACTGGGGACCATGGTGCATCATCAATACATCGATTACAAGCATTTCTTGAGGCGACCCCATACCTGAGCGATAAGTGTAACTTGGTTGCATGCAACTGAATAGGGTTAGATCGCGTAAATATGTCATTAAAACTCGGCACCACTTCACACAGCCAACTAGTAAGGGTTGTCACGTAAACAGAACATGCCAATTCGTCACTAGTACACACCGGTGTGTTGGAGAGCCAAGCCACAAGATTTACAATCTGAGTACGACGTTTCGCCAGTAATTACAACCAGTTTCAACAGGCGACGGCCAGATTTGTGGAGAAGTCCACGTGTTTCGTTCCTTATATAGAGGCATAGATGTGGTGACCACACTTCTGCGAGCCCTTTGATCTTGTCCTTCCTGTCCATTGTGTGTGTTAAAATAGTCGTACCAACAGTAATCCCTCTTGAAGTATGGTACTCTGTATAGGCATGCATTAAAATCAATGTATTATTTGATGATTTGCTTCCACTCAGCACTAAGTTCGTAGCTATCGAAACGGTTAAAATTATTTTTATTTATTTCAATTTCGATAGATTCTCTAATTAGTCTTGGGCAGTCGTAGCTAGTTTTGCACATAACTTCAACAATATCAAAATCAATTGAGTGTTCTTGTTGACACGTGTGTATTTAATATTTCTCTGATGTTCTTTTAGTCTCGTGCTGATAATTCGTCCTGTTTGCCCAACATAACATTTGCCACAAGTGCAGTTAATCCTGTACAAACCTTTTGTTGATAGCTTCAGTAATACATATTTTGTACCAGAAGTCGAGTTCAAGAAACATAAGTACGTTTTTATTACAATTGAAATATATATAAATATCCATGTCCATCCAACCACGTCTCAATGTCTATGTCTGGGAGAACACGCTAGTTTCTCCCTCTGCGGAGTCTCCACCACTTTTCTTTCTTCTTGTTTCCCGGCTCCTGGTCTTGGTGCTCCTTCCCTCTGTCTCCTCCTCGTTCATTCTCCTCTTCCTCATCTTCCTCCTCTTCCTCATCTTTCTCCAGCTGCCGTGTGCAGCACATGAAGCTCCAAATTGCCCAACGCCAGAAACTGTTCTTTCTCTCTCCCTTAGAAGATGGGATGTGCTTAATCTCTTTCTTCTCTTCCTGAACACTCTCTGCCCTCCAAGGTTGCTCACATCTTCCTTCCTCATTCACCACTTGCTGCTTTATATCGTCTTCAATCGTGTCGACCTCCTTCAGCTCTACCTCATTTGCCTTTAACTCAATAGCTCCTACTTCTTTTGCCTCTACATCATTCTCCTCTACCAAAATCCCCTCACTCTCCTCCATCTCAATAGCCCCTACCTCCACTTCTACCTCAATCACCTCTACATCATTCGCCTCTAACTCATTCGGCTCTACCTCCATAACCACTTCCTGCTTGGCCTCTCCCTCAATCTCCTCTACCTCTTTTGCCACTTCCTGGATGGCATCTACTTCATATGCCTCAACCTCATTTGCCCCTTCCTGCTTTATCTCCTCCACCACCTTCTCAACTTTTTTTGCCATTTCCTGTTTGGCCTTTACCTCATTCGTATCTACCTCATTGATCAAGACCTGCATGGCCTTTTCTTCGATCGTGTCGACCTGAATTGCCTCGATCTGTTTCACCAATTCCTGCTTTGTATCTCTCTCAATCGCTTCTACGACATTGGCCACTACCTCTTTCACCACTTCCTGCTTGGCCACTGCATCAACCTCAATCACCACTACCTCTACCTCACTTGCCACTTCCTTCTTGGGCTCTCCATCATTCCTCTCTCCCTCAATCTCGTTTTCCTTAATCTCTTCTACTTCACGAACTTTCATCTCAGTCCTTCGTAGCTTCCTATTCCTACGTTTCCTCTGAACACCATCCTCTCCCTCTTTCTTTGTCTCCACAACATTATCAACTTTCTTAGCCACTTCCTGTTTGGCTATTCCCTTATTCCCATCTACCTCACTTGCCTCTACCTCTTTCCCTAAGTCCTCCTTGGCATCTCTCTCAATCCCTTCTACGACATTGGCCACTACCTCTTTCACAAATTCCTGTGTGGCCACTGCATCTACCTCAATCACCGCTACCTCTACCTCACTCGCCACTTCCTTCTTGGGCTCGCCATCATTCTCCTCTCCCTCAATCTCGTTTCCCTTCATCTCTTCTACTTCCCGAACTTTCATCTCAGTCCTTCGTAGCTTCCTATTCCTACGTTTCCTCTGAACACCATCCTCTCCCTCTTTCTTTGTCTCCACAACATTATCAACTTTCTTAGCCACTTCCTGTTTGGCTATTCCCTCATTCCCATTTACCTCACTTGCCTCTACCTCTTTCCCTAAGTTCTCCTTGGAATCTCTCTCAATCCCTTCTACGACATTGGCCACTACCTCTTTCACAAATTCCTGTGTGGCCACTGCATCTACCTCAATCACCACTACCTCTACCTCACTCGCCACTTCCTTCTTGGGCTCTCCATCATTCCCCTCTCTCTCAATCTCGTTTACCTTCATCTCTTCTACTTCCCAAACTTTCATCTCAATCCTTCGTAGCTTCCTATTCCTATGTTTCCTCTGAACACAATCCTTTCCCTCTTTCTTTGTCTCCACAATATTCTCAACTTTCTCCGCTACTTCCTGTTTGGCCATTCCCTCATTCCAATCGACCTCATTTGGCTCTATCTCTTCTGCTAATACCTGTTTTGCATCTCTCTCAATCCCCTCTATGACATTGGCTGCTATATCTTTCACCACTTCCTGCTTGGCCACTGCTTCTACCTTAATCACCGCTACCTCTGCCTCATTTGCTAATTCCCACTTGCCATCTCCTTCTAACACCTCTACCTTATTCAACTCTACCTCATTCATCACATCCTCCAAAGCCACTGCCTCAATCATCTCTACCTCAATCGTCCCAACCTCCACCACTTCCTGCATGGGCTCTCCCTCACTCCCCTCTCTCTCAGCCACCTCTTCTTTCACTGTCTCCTCCAGAACTTTCTTCTTGTTCTTATGTTTCTTCCTACTCCCACGTTTTCTCTTCATACCATTTCTCTCCCCCACTTTCTCCATCTCTTCCATCTCGTTTTCAACCTTGTTGCTATTCTTAAATGTCTGCTGCACATCCTCATTATTGGTGCTGACTTCTGCCTGCTGCTGCTCTTCTGCCTTTTGCTGCTGCTGCTGCTGGTGGTGGATGATGAAGTTCTTCAGCTCGGTGCTGTTCTGGAATTCCAGCAGCTCCCGCTGATACTTGGCCTGCTGCTGTGCACAATGATCCAGCAGGATCATCTCGAGCTCCCGAATCTGGCGCTCAGCTTCTAGTTTTGTAGCACAGAGCATCCTCTTGTGCTGCCTCTTCGAGCGACGGTCTGGGGAGTCACATGGGGAGGAGAGAGCAGCACCACAATTGATTCGTTAATGGGTGTTTGAGTATTTCCAGTATGATAATAGGTTTGTCCCATTTTTTCTGGCAACAAAACAGGTATTAAGATGTTAAAACACCAAACTGAAACCTTTTACAAGGAATCATGTCTGCATTAACCACGATGCTTGTGGTCAGAATGCAAACAAAAAACATACTCTGATACTATATGCATTGTCCTTGAGACTGATTGTTCCACACCAGGGACAGCTTTCTTTTGAGCCTCGTCTCAAACGGTGTTAGACCAGAGGACGCCAAAAGGCGTATTTCCTGTATGTTATTTTGGTAAAGAAACTTGGCACCATTGACAGGAATCTAACTTAACTTGAGACCGATGTAACAATGATAACACTGTAGGGAGGTCTGGAGGTTGACTCATATGCCGGAGACACCTCCTCCTCCAAAGAACTTTATTAGATTAATGGGCTGGCTGGGGAGGCCATATTAAGTTTGCGAGGTCTGGAAACTCCAGGCCAAACATAGATAAACTTCCATTATCTCCGAAAAAGTAATATGGATTGATGACCAAGCTGTGGAGGTCTGGCTAAATTTATAAGATGTCCATTGTTTCACAAGAGAGAGCATGAATCGGATAAGAAATCCACTTTTAATTCTTATACACTGGTCCATTCATACAATTAGTATATTAGTGGGCTACGTTAGAGAAGATAAAGGGAGGAGAGGAGAAGAGGAGAGCCGGGGTGCCCGGAGCACAGAGAGTGCCCAGAGGGGCCAGAGAGCCAGGGGCAACCCTGATGTTTATGTTGGTTGGATAGCATGTGCTCCCATGCATGTGAGGTTGCTCTCAACAGAAGTCATTCCTTGCACGAGAATGGCTGAAATGCTGAGTAACCACTCAGAGGTATAGTGGTTAAGTAGTGGAGACGGTATAGTGGTAAAAGAGTGGAAATTTTAAAAGCAAAGTTTAAGATTTGCAGTTGTCAATTTATATTGAGCCGATACATATGGCAAGTGAAATTAAGAAGAGTTAAAGTGAGTTTTGCAGAAGAAATCTTGGAGGAAAGAGAGGATACATGTGTGCCTCTTGGAGAAAGAAAGGCATTGCTCAAAACTGCTGCAAGGTCACATGCCATGAATCGGATGAGTTTAGAAAAACGTGACTGTAAACCAACAAGCCTGTGAATAATTATCATGGTAAAGACACCTCTGTACGTTGGATACTGAAGGAAATCCATCGTGCTACACATCGTCAAAGCCCGACAACAACTGACATTCGAGAAAGAAGTACAATTTCATCGTTCTGCACATCCTCAATACCCCACCACATCTGGAAAGTCACCAGCTGCATCAAGCACCTGACTGTTGTGTTGTTCGAAAGACACTGTGTGTAACGACTTTACATCCACCGGCACAGCGGGTTTCTAAACGCTTGCCATGTCACCTTCTCAACACTAGCGTCAGAGACCATCTGATACAGACTGAAAGCTGATTTCCTTTGTTGCACTGTTTGCCTTTTCATGAATGTCATATTGTGCACTGGGTTATGCCTTATTAACCAAAATTCATAATTTAGCTATTCATGTATTTCTATTACGGTATCACATATTCTTTGGACCAAGTGTCAATTGCCTATTTGATGACTAGTACTCTGATTCTTTTTTTTACAAATCAGGGACATGTTTTAATTAAAATGTGTCTGTGTGTGTGGTTGAAAAGTGTAACAATTCCATGCGTTACATGTGTAGTGTTGCAGCGCCGACCTGGTGAAGGCCTATGATACAATCAGTAGGCCAGGGCTCTGGATTGTTATTCGTATTTTCGGAGTCCCTAACCCTCTGCTCACAATCATAAAGGACCTTCACGATGGTTGGCAGGCCCGGATAAAGTTGCATGCCTGGGAGTCAGAGCAATTTCCTGTTTACAGTGGGGTGCGACAGGGATCTACTCTGGCTGACACATTATTTAGCATCATCTTCGACCACATAGTTGTAGAAGCTTTTTATGGCTGTACCGGTGGATTTTTTTCTATTTGCTACAGATACAATGGGAGGCTGATTGATGCCTGGGTGAGGTCAAGGGATTGCTCCCTACTGGTCAACCATGTTATGTATACTGATAATTTGGAAGTTGATGCTCACACTGAAAAATAGTTGGAGGTTCTGCTGCTAAGCCTGGAGCGTGCGACAAAGAGGTGGGGCCTTACCATCAGCACCACCAAAACTAAGCACCCGGCTGAGTATGTTGTGTAATTTAATACTCCGCCCCCTCAACTACTCTTCAGTGATGGGGTAGTTGTAGAGAGAAGAAGTTTACGTACCTGGATAGTGTGCTTATGCAAAAATTCCAGTTTGGCAGCAGAGGTGTCACTCCGAATCGGCATATTTTAATCAGCTTCGTAACACTTTGGGGAATCTACCTGGTCTGTCACTCGACACAAAGTGCTGGGTCTTCTTGGCCAATGATGGAATAAATAAAAAATCTGAACCAGCTTTAAACTTTCAGACTGGCCTGCCTATGATCCACCCTGGGTTTAACTAGGCTGGAATGTGTGAAGAGCTCACAGTGAGCTCCACTGGTGGGCAGGGCTGCATTGCCTGGGTCATGTAGCCCGCATGCTCAGCCACCGCATGCCCAAGCAGCTTCTGTTTTTCTAGATAGAGGGGGCTAAATGGGCGTGGCACGGCCTGGAGAAGAGATGGACTGATGCAGTACAGGAGGATACGGAACTAAGTGGACTTGCCAAACACTGGTACCACTGGTGTCAAGATCTGCCTCTATGGAGGAAGCTCGTGAAGGATGCTTATGGGAAGTTGGTGGCAGTTGCCCTCCAGCAAAAAAGGAGGGTGAGAGGAGCGACGCTCACAACAACAGATGGTGCACTGAATGACTAAAACGCAGCAAGTTGGCACAGTAGGATGCAAAGGTGATGCGTCTGCCAGTCATCTCAGTCAGTCAACCCATCGCACTGGGGTCTGTCCCCTGATCTCCTGTCGGCAAGCCTTCGACACTTCAAGTGGCCTCGGAGTGCACCAGGCCTGGCACAAGCGCCATGGTGACGTCTCCGTCACTTAGTGGCGAATGAGGGCTGTTGTTGTTATCTGAGTCGGTTAGGGGCCTCCCCTAGGTCCACTCAGCCTCAAATAAGTATCTGATGCAGTGTGTAAACATCGCCACTTGGGAGACAAAGACGGACAGGTGTGGTGCTGGCAACCCACCCCTCGTGTGCGGTGCCGGCCGTCATAGGTGCTCACTAACAGCACTTGCTCCTACAGTGTTTCAAAGCTTTGTGTCTATGTGCAGTGTCTGTATGAGTGGTTGTATGAGTGGTTGGGAGCAGTTGTGTCTGTGGGGATCGACCTGAGTTCGATTCCCATTCACAACCATCAGTGACTAATAAATAAAACCGGTCGTGTGCCTCCCCTACATCTACTCAAATTTAAAATAGTACCTCGAGCAACGTATAAACATCAACACTGGGGAGACAAAGGCATCCGGATGCGGTGCTGACCACCCACCCCATCATAGGTGCTAACTCGCTAACAGCACTTGACTCAATAGTCTGTTAAGGCTATACGGGGATCTGTCTTTGTATACAGGTGCATGTGTCTGTGTGTATGTCTGTGTGTGGAATTACAGTACTCACTTCCCGTCGGCTTGCTCTTCTCTCCACCCTGCAACAAAATCACAGCAGCGCACGTGAGACTCTAATCACATCACAGCTTACAACCACCACCACCATCATTACCGTCCTCATCATAACCACCATAACGATCACCATGGTAACCATCATCTTATTTCTGACTCCCCGTGCCCCTCCCCACGTGTGTCACTCCCCATACCTAACTTCACGTGTGTGGATACCGCTTAGACCAATTACTGCAAAGTATTGCAAGTCTACGGAAAATAGCACAACGGGACGCCCCCCCACTTGCCCTCTGCCCCCCCACGTGGATCCCACATCCCCTCTCGTGCCCCCACCCCTATCCCGCCCGGGCAGGGGGGGGGGCGGCTGTAGGGGGCCACGCGGGGGTGAGGGAATAGAGAAAGTCGACTAAGCTTTCACTGATGACCCAGTGCGGTGTATAAACATCAACACTGGGGAGGGAAAGGCAGCATGGTGCGGACCAAAAGGATCACTCGTTAGCTGCCTCAGTCTAAATAGAAGCACACTAACGATGCTTTCCCCAGCGGTCCATATGAATCTAGGGTGACATTCATCTGTGTGGATGTTTGTGTGAAGGCGACACGGGGGTGTGTGTAACATATGTGCAAGTGTGTCGACGAATGCGAGGGGCAAATGTACTCACGGGAGACATGGTCTTGACGGTACAAGAGAAGTCGTGGATCTTCACCTTGTCAACGACTTTGTTAACGATGTTACGGACGTGTTCAACCTCGTTAATGTTAGTCAACGAAATTTACCAAGTCAGTTAACTGTCAACGATGTTTTTTGGCAATGTTGTCAAAGTGTGGTCCCGTATGCGATGTTGAAGTGCACAGCGAGTACGTCGGATCCTCAAGGTGAACTGAAGTCACTACTTGTCAAGACCGCGTACCCACAGCACCTAGACGCCACAGATAATGAAGCAGAGTGAGCTCGGGTCCAATGTTGCCAACTAACTCCACGACTCACATCTTATGGCACCTATACATATACGTACAGTGTCCACCATGTACGGGTCAGTACCGAAAGAACCAAGAATATAGTGATCAAGCTATGACATTTTAATATGTATGTCGAAATTATTGATCACTGATTCAGCAGTGATACAGATATGACGTTTTTAATACAGGTGTCTATGTGTTCGAGCTATGAAATTTCGAATACACGTGTCTATATGATTGAGCATTGATTGAGCAGTGATCGAGCATGTGTCTATTTGTTCGAGCAGTGATCAAGCCATGACATTTTTAACATGTATGACATTTTTAATATAGGTGTCTATGTGTTCGAGCTATGAAATTTCGAATACACGTGTCTATATGATTGAGCATTGATTGAGCAGTGATCGAGCATGTGTCTATTTGTTTGAGCAGTGATCAAGCCATGACATTTTTAACATGTGTCTATCTGATCGAGTAGTGATCGAGCTTTGACATTTTGAATAAGTATGTTTATGTTTTCGAGCAGTAATTGAGCTGATATTTTGACAATGAACTAAAAACTATCAATATTTTTTTTTATTTTACCAGGTAAGGCCAACTGAGCTATATTGTGCTTCTTGGGAAGCAACCTGATCCAAAAATTATAGCCTGGCCATAAATGATAGCGCAACTAATTGTTTTATCGTGTGGAACTGTAGAGCAGACAATTAATCAAAATGCATGTTTCAAAATTTGAAAAAAATAATGGAGGACCTGAGAAAAACCCACACGACCAGGGTGAGAACATGCAAAGTCTGAATATGCAGGGGTCAGGGTTAGGATCAAAACCACAACCTCCTGTGTCTGTGTGATGAAGCATTGATCGAGCAGTGATCGAGCTATGATATTTAATACTTGTGTATACGTGATCAATCAGTGATTAAGCAAAGGTGATTTTTTTGATCGGTATAGTGATTTCTGTAAGACGATTTACGTATCGTAAAAAAGACGATTTGTAGATCAAAAAAGCCCAATGGTGGATTTTTTTGGCTGTCAGCCCTCCCATTGTACCTGATTGGCTTCCCTAAGCATGAACATAATGTATCATTAATTTTGTCGTAGATTAATTTAATTCTGTTACAGTGCCTGTGTGCATGAATGCGAGGGGAGAATGTACTCACTGAAGATGTCGCCGTGACGGTACAAGAGATGTCGTGGATCTTCACCTTGTCAACGACTTTGTTAACGATGTTACGGACGTGGTAAACCTCGTTAATGTTAGTCAACGAAGTTTACCAAGTCAGTTAACTGTGTCAACGATGTTTCTTAGCGATGTTGACAAAGTGGGTCCCGTATGCGATGCTGAAGTGCACAGCAAGCACGTCGGACACAAGCCGCTTGTGGAGATCACGTACCCACAGCACCTAGACGCCACAGATAATGAAGCTGAGTGATCTCGGGTCAAATTTTGCCAACTAACTCCATGACTCACAACTTGTGGCACCTACCGTATACTTAGTGTCCACCATGTATGGGTCAGTCGAGAACGAGCTATGACATTTTGAATACATCTGTCTATGTGTTAAAGCAGTGATCGAGCTATGACATTTTGAATACATCTGTCTATGTGATCGAGCAGTGATCAACCTAAGACATTTTGAATACGTGTCTATGTGATCGAGCATTGATTGAGCAGTGATCACGGTGTGACATTTTGAATACATGCGTCTATATGATCGAGCAGTGATCGAGCAATTACATTTTGAATATTTGTTTCTATGTGATCGAGCATTGGTCGAGCGTTGACAAATTAGATAATAAAAAACGATTAATTCTTAATTTACCAGCTTAGGCCCACTGAACGACATAGCTCTTTTTCAGACGTGTCCTGGCCACAAATGATAGCTCATTGAAGTGGCTTATCACGTGGAAATTTATCTCAGCCAGGGCTCAAACCCACAACCGTCTGTACACCAGACGAGGTCGTTAACATCTCGCCACCATGGCACCACATTACATGTGTCTATGTGATCGAGCATTGATCGAGCAGTGATCGAACTATGATTCTGAATACTTGTGTTTACGTGACCAAGCAGTGATCAAGCAGAGGCATTTTATTTCAATCGGCAGTGATTCCTGTCACACGATTTGTGGATCAAAAAAGCACACTGGTGAAATTCCTTGGCTGTTAGCCCTCCCATTGATGCTGATTGGCTTCCCTGAGGATTAACATAATTGATCAGAGATTAGCTTTACTACCCGGCTTCGCCTGGGACTTGGATTCTTGTCTTGGATTAATACACGGCCTACGCGGAGGGTGGGGGGGGGGGGATGCGTGACGTCAGCAGGCACACTGCGTAACGCTGCCGCATGCCGGTGACATCACAGATGTGACGTCACTTGTGCAATATATTATATCAATTATTCCCCCCCCCCCAAATTAAAAAAGTATATTTTTATACTTTTTACATTGTGTACAGTATGGAAGCTAGCCACATGCCAAATTTAAAGTTTGTAGCCTAGTATATTATATCCATTATTTCCCGCCGCCCCAGCCGCGCATTTGTGCGGGATACACGGCATACAAGGAGGGTTGGGGGCGGGGGATGCGTGACGTCAGTAGGCACACTGCGTGACGCTACTGGATGCGGGTGACGTGAACAGTGACGTCACCAATGTGACGTCACTAATGTGACGTCACTGCTCACTTGCCGTGCAATATATTATATCCATCGTCTTTGGTTCTTTCGGTAAAGTCACGTAGAATGAGAATAAAATAATAAATTGATAAAATAAAATAACAATAATATTCTCACGACGTTTCGGCCACAACACAAGTGGCCTTCATCAGGTGAAGGGGACGAGACTGTCTGGAGGACAGCGCTGGAGTGAGAAAGCCACGCTGAGATCACGACCTTTAAGCTGTGTGAGAAGAAACAAAGTGCCTTGACAAAGGAATTAGCATATAATTTAGCATTGAAATGGCTGAGTGATTAGCTTGTGACTGGTCACAGAAAAGGCTATGTTAAAGTTAAAGCATACACATCCGCAAAGGCACCCCTTGACAAAGGAATTAGCATAGAATTTAGCATTGAAATAGCTAAGTTAAAGTATACACATCCGCAGAGGCACTCCTTGACAAAGGAATTAGCATAGAATTTAGCATTGAAATAGCTGAGTGATTAGCTTGTAACTGGTCACAGAAATAGCTATGTTAAAGTCAGAGCATATACATTCACCGAGGCAACTAGTACAAATCAAACAGGAGAATTTAGCATTGAAATAACTAGGCGAATTTAGCATTGAAATAACAGAGTGATTAGCTTGTGACTGGTCACAGAAATGGCTTTGTTGAAGTTAAGGCCTACACATCTGAGCTATTCACAGTAACTGGGTATACAATACAATATATAATGAATACTATATAGTGAACCAATAAAAATACTAAAATATAAATTACCTCAATGTTATCAATAAACTATATATTCTCCAATCAGCTAAGCTACCAACAATAAGTCGTTATATATCACAATGCTATATGGCGAAAAAATGGGTGGATTCTTACCCTCAACTTTAGCACCACGGATAGCTACGGGTCCCGTTCAGACGGACGAGTTCATCCATGATTGGAACAGAGGAGGGGGAGAGAGACAGCTGCGAGGCGCTATTATACTCCATGTTGTAAAACCATACCATTAACCGTGGTGTGAGAGGTATTAAGAGTCAATGCTGGCGAAAGAGCTGCGGTCTGAAGGTCATCATAAAATACAATTAATTAAGAACAGAAATGATTTAAAACATCTTTCCAGTGGTTACTAAGCCAGAATCCATCTTCTCGGTTGAAATTGTCTCTGTGCTTGTATATGTGAATGGCCTCATGAACGAATCTCTCATGGTAGCCGGTTGGTTTGCAAAGAACCTCCGTCTTGGAGAAGTCAATGTCATGTGAGCCCACTGAATTATAACAGTGATCTGCCACGGCAGAGGAGTTCGACCTACCGTGTTTCAAGTCTGCTTTATGTTCGCGGATGCGGTCCGAGATATGTCTTTTGGTTTCTCCAATGTAGCTACCACAGAGGCACTTTAGTTTGTAAACGCCCGGGTACTGTATGTCTGGAACAGCATCTTTTACAGATGGAACTAGATCACAGATTTTATGTACTGTGTTGAATCGGACCTGGATCTTGTGTTTATTCAGGATTTTGGAGATCGTTTTAGTGACCCCTGCAATGTAGGGTAAGGTGATGGTTTTGAGTGGCTCCACAAGAGGATCCTTCTTCATGACTGGAGTGATGGCTTTGCGGATTGTGTAGTCGGAGTAGCCATTAGCCCTGAGAGCCTGGTGTACGTGCTTGAGTTCACTGGTAATGTGTTCCTGGTCGGAAATGCATTGGGCTCTATGGTATAGAGTCTTGATGAGGGAGTTCTTCTGGAATGGATGGTGGTGGGAATCCGGTTTCAAGTAAGCATCTGTATGGGTAGCTTTCCTGTAGACAGAGTGGCTCATTGAACCATCATGTCTCCTTTTAATTAAGACATCCAAAAAAGGTAGTTTGCCATCTTTTTCGACCTCCATGGTAAATCTGATGGCTGGGTGTATGGAATTGATGTGGTCGCAGAATTGGTCTAGAGCAGGCTGGCCATGTGGCCAGATGACAAAGGTGTCATCAACGTACCTCTTCCATAAGGTCGGGCGTAGAGTGGCAGTCTGGATGGCGTCAGTTTCAAATTTTTCCATGAATACGTTGGCTACAACCGGAGATAGGGGGGAGCCCATTGGGGTGCCCTCAGTTTTTTGTAGAAAGTTCCATTCCAGGTGAAGTATGTGTTGGTTAAACAATGTCTCACCAGGGGGGGTACATCAGTATGCAGTCCTTGATGAACCAGGTCTTCAATGATAGCGATGGTGTCAGGTACTGGGACTTTGGTGAACAAGGACACCACATCAAAACTGACAAGCAGGTCGTTTTGGGACAGGGAAATGCCTTTGATTGTCGATACCAGGTGAGTAGAATTTAGTACCGCAGAGGTGGTTTTTCCAGTGAAAGGTCACAGTATATCAGCAAGAAAACGTGCCAGTTTGTAGGTGGGGGAGTTGATAGTAGCCAACGTATTCATGGAAAAATTTGAAACTGACGCCATCCAGACTGCCACTCTACGCCCGACCTTATGGAAGAGGTACGTTGATGACACCTTTGTCATCTGGCCACATGGCCAGCCTGCTCTAGACCAATTCCGCGACCACATCAATTCCATACACCCAGCCATCAGATTTACCATTGAGGTCGAAAAAGATTGCTGATTGGCCGTGTCGGGTGGTGGAGGGTTACGACACATTTATAAATAAACGCGATCTAACCCAAAAACCGTTATTATGAATAATATTGGTCGCGAAAGCCTACGTGTTAAACTGATTCATAATCTTAGTTCTTTCGGTAAAGTCACGTTGAAGGGAAACAACAAAATAATAATATATATAAAACAATACAAATTCTCACGACGTTTCGACCATAACACAAATCAATTCCTCGACCACATCAATTCCATACACCCAGCCATCAGATTCACCATGGAGGTCGAAAAAGATGGCAAGCTACCCTTTTTGGATGTCCTAATTAAAAGGAGACCTGATGGTTCAATGAGCCACTCTGTCGACAGGAAAGCTACGCATACGAATGCTTTCTTAAAACCGGATTCCCACCACCATCCATGCCAGAAGAACTCCCTCATCAAGACTCTATACTATAGAGCCCAATGCATTTCCGACCAGGAACACATTGCCAGTGAACTTAAGCACGTACACCAAGCTCTCAAGGCTAATGGTTACTCCGACTACACAATCCGCAAAGCCATCACTCCAGCCATGAAGAAGGATCCTCTTGAGGAGCCATTCAAAACCATCACCTTACCCTACATTGCGGGGGTCACAAAAAAAATCTCCAAAATCCTGAATAAACACAAGATCCAGGTCCGATTCAACACAGTACATAAAATCTGTGATCTAGTTCCATCTGTAAAAGATGCTGTTCCAGACATACAGTACCCGGGCGTTTACAAACTAAAGTGCCTCTCTGGTAGTAGCAACATTGGAGAAACCAAAAGACATATCTCGGACCGCATCCGCGAACATAAAGCAGACTTGAAACACGGTAGGTCGATCTCCTCTGCCGTGGCAGATCACTGTTATAATTCAGTGGGCTCACATGACATTGACTTTTCCAAGCCGGAGTTTCTTTGCAAACCAACCGGCTACCATGAGAGATTCGTTCATGAGGCCATTCACATATACAAGCACAGAGACAATTTCAACCGAGAAGATGGATTCTGGCTTAGTAACCACTGGAAAGATGTTTTAAATCATTTCTGTTCTTAATTAATTGTATTTTTACGATGACCTTCAGACCGCAGCTCTTTCGCCAGCATTGACTCTTAATACCTCTCACACCACGGTTAATGGTATGGTTTTACAACATGGAGTATAATAGCGCCTCGCAGCTGTCTCTCTCCCCCTCCTATGTTCCGACCATGGACGAACTCGTCCGTCTGAACGGGGCCCGTAGCTATCCGTGGTGCTAAAGTTGAGGGTAAGAATCCACCCATTTTGTCGCCATATAGCATTGTGATATATAACGACTTATTGTTGGTAGCTTAGCTGATTGGAGAATATAGAGTGTATTGATAACATTAAGGTAATTTATATTTTAGTTTTTTATTGGTTCACTATATAGTACTGTGAATAGCTCAGATGTGTAGGCCTTGACTTCAACATAGTCATTTCTGTGACCAGTCACTAGCTAATCACTCAGTTATTTCAATGCTAAATTCGCCTAGTTATTTCAATGCTAAATTCTCCTGTTTGATTTGTACTAAGTGCCTCGGTGAATGTGTATGCTCTGACTTTAACGTAGCTATTTCTGTGAGCAGTTACAAGCTAATCATTCAGCTATTTCAATGCTAAATTCTATGCTAATTCCATTGTCAAGGGGTGCCTCTGCGGATGTGTATGCTTTAACTTAGCTATTTCAATGCTAAATTCTATGCTAATTCCTTTATCAAGGGGTGCCTCTGCGGATGTGTATGCTTTAACTTTAACATAGCTATTTCTGTGACCAGTCACAAGCTAATCATTCAGCCATTTCAATGCTAAATTATATGCTAATTCCTTTGTCAAGGCGCTTTGTTCCTCTCACACAGCTTAAAGGCCGTGATCTGAACGTGGCTCTTTCACTCCAGCGCTGTCCTACCAGACAGTCTCGTCCCTTCACCTGATGAAGGCCGCTTGTGTTGTGGCCGAAACGTCGTGAGAATATTATTGTGTTATTTTATTTTATCAATTTATTATTTTATTCTCATTCTACGTGACTTTACCGAAATAACCAAAGATGAATCCTTGCAGTCACGAAAGCTTTAAATCGAAATATTATATCCATTTTTGCGCCCCCCCCCCCCCCAAAATAGAAAAGTCTATTTTTATACTTTTTGAATTGTATACAGTCAGGAAGCTACCCACATGCCAAATTTCAAGTTTGTTGCATGTCGGCAAGTATATTAAACATTTCGAACACACATTCACATATAGATGTTCTCTCAGATTAATGTTATCCTGATACAGCGCGCGTGTGGATGTACTCACGGAAGATATCGCCTTGAAGGCAGAACGAGAAGTCACGGATGGTCACGTTTTGTCAATAGATTTCGTTAACTGTGTTAATGAAGTGTTCAACCTCACGGATGTTTGTCAATGAGGTTTACCAAGTAATTTAACCGCGTTAACGATGTTCACTGACGACGTTGTCGAAGTGTGCTCCCGAATGCGATCTTTAAGCACACGGAGCGCGCGTCCACCTCCGTCTGTAATGATCGCCGTTGCTAAGGAAGTGACGTCACTTGTTGTTAAGGTAACACACCCCGGAAACCACGTGGTCCACTGTATCCTCCAGGCCTGATTAGTTACACGACTGTCAAATTTTTACTTTAAACTTTCGTAACTTGCAGGAATTCATAATTTTTGGTTCTTTCGGTAAAGTCACGTAGATAGAAAATAACATTTTAAGTTAAGGCAAAAAACCCACGACGTTTCGGTGGCAACACAAGCGGTCTTCATCACGTGTTGCGATCGAAACGTCGTGGGTTTTTTGCTTTTATTTTAATTTATTTTTATTTTATTGTTATTATTTTCTATCTACGTGACTTTACCTGAAAGAACCAAGAATATAGTAACGATTGTACCCTGGTCGCCACGGATGAAGAGGCCGAGCCGGCTCGGTTCAACTGTTGCCAGGTACCTCCACCACTCAGCTCACATCACACACACAGTGTCCACTATGTAAAAATCAGGCTAAACTAAACCTTTCTAGAAGTTACTAAAATAATGCTATAAAAACAATGCAACAGTGATCATAAGAAATGTGATTGAAAGTTAACAATAGCGACATATATAACATATATTACTAAACCTAGCATCCTTCGCTAGCTGTTTGAGTCAATCCATAATAGCAGGAGTAACAATTATGTATGTTGATTAACTGCGAATAACCCAATCAATAACAGATATCCATTGTAATTTACATCAATACATTACCCCCCCCCCCGTCTTCGTATCGGATCTGCTTACAAGCGACGACGTCACATTTATCCCCCGTCTACGTCTATTAAAGACCGAAACAGGGGAAGGATTTCACCACAACTCTGGCTGTCACCTGACGAGGCGGGTTGTTGTTGTAGTTACAGGCGTAACGTCACGGTACTTAAATTGTAAATGTTTTGGGTTTACTCTCCAACACACCGATGTGCTGAAATAGTCACTAATTGGCATGTTTTGTTTACGTGACAAACTTGACTAAGATTTACGCGATCTAACCCAAACAAACAAAAACACCCTCTAATCAGTAAATATTTGTATTAATTCCACGAATGGACCTTGGCCTGGGACTGTGCGGATTGAGAAGTTATGGATGCAGCTTCTGTTTGTGCTGCCATCAGAATGACCAACAAATAAATAAATAATACACACGGATTGGTGACTACAGTACTAGACCCCCAGTGCTTTTATATTTAAAAGTGTATGTGCTTTGTGGTTGCTTTATTGCGCATGTTGTTCATACTGTGTAACACTTGTTTGAACGCAGGTGATGGGGTTGTCCATGTTGGGTGTCATTACAGCCAAAAACAAGCAGCAGTACGAAGACCAGGACGCTGTGGCCGACCATGAGGACGGAAATTGGCCTCGCCCGGTCACAACGTACGACAGCAGTACAGGTTTCCCTCCACACATGCACACACCTACGAGTTTCCCACTACAGAGACGAAGATCCCCCATATAGCCTTAACAGACTGTTGTGGCAAGTGCTGTTCGCAAGCACCAATGAAGGTCGGCATGGTATACCAGGGGGTAGGTGGCCAACACCAAACCCGGCCGCCTTTGTCTCCCAAGTGATGACGTATTACACACACCGCTCCAGGTATTCATTTGAGGTTGAATCGACCCAGGACCAGTTCAGATAAATAATCGTTATTGGTGTTGGCCATGAGCGGGACTCCAACTCGCATGTTTGCGGGGTTCGGAGCGTAGCGTACTATCCACTGCGTCACTGCTACCCTCACATAACGCACACAGAAACAACACACAGGGACCCACACGCACGGACACACAGGGGCCTGCTCAACATTGAAATGTGCAGCCCTTGTGTGGCAGCCTGCGTTGAATTTGGGCGTTCATCTCGTCACCCATACAAAAGGTCTCGACATAATCAATGGCAGTCCCCCTTGCCCTGCCTGGCACGCACATCGGGCCAGTCACCCCACGCACAGCACACACAACGTGCACGTCGCGTATGCCAAATCAAGAGTCATCCCCGAGTGTCTGGCAAATTGGACCGACTATCCCGGGCCCCGCGCTTCGGGGGAGGCCCCACGTGTAGACATCAGTGTCACATGTAATGCTTCCGGTTTAGTTTGAAGGCATCGGGGGGGGCCCACGCACCCCCTATGGACGGCCCTGGTCAAAGCACACGGCAGCGCGGAGCACACGCGTCAAGCGCACGGGCCACGTGCGTCACGGGTACGTGACATCTACAAGGCAAGCACCTGCATCGCGTGGTCATCACTTGTAAGGCATGCCCTTTGTGCATGGGACGTGCGTAGTGTGTGCAACACGTGGCACATGTATGTCACACATGCGCATTGCAACGTGATGTCATGTGTACGTGGACATTTGAATCGCATGTAGCTGTCTGGTGGGCAGGACGGATCTACGCGTGGGCAAGTAAGGGGGTGGCTGAGTAAGACTGATACGGAGACACGTCAAGCCACACACTCACCACACACTCACCGGCACACTCACACACACCACATTCACCGCACACTCACTTACCGGCACACTGACTGCACATTCACACACTCACTGGACCCTCACTGCACACTCACCACGCACTCACCGGCACACTTACTGCACATTCACACACACTCACCGCACACTCACTTACCAACACTCTGACTGCACACTCACACATACCGCACTCACACCGCATTCACACACACTCACACACACTCACACCGCACTCATTCACTCACACACACTCACACACGCACTCACACAAATTTACACACACTCACCGCACACTCACACACAATCACACTCACCGGCACACTCGTGTGCAAGCACACTAGTGAGCTTCCACAAAATGTGCTGCACATTAGTGAGGCCACACACCAGCAGGTTTAGACATCAGTGAGCTTACACACTAGTGTGCACACACACAGTCGTAAGCTTACAGATTAGATAGCGTACACACCAGCTCACCGGTGAGGTGAGCTACACACTGGTGAGTTAACACACCCACCTGTTTACGTGCGCAAAGCTCTTAACCCTAAACCTAACATATCCCAAATGTCATGGCTAAAGTTATTTTACACACGCACGTGCATACACACGCACGTGCATACACGCATGCGCTTATGAAGGCACGCATGCACACATACGTGCACACAATCACATGCACGCACATGTTTAAACATATACAATTCTATGGCGTTGGACTTGAGACTCCCAGAAGTGGAATCAGGACTCCTGAGTGTGCGATATAGCTCAGTGGGCCTTTCTTGGTAAAATTGAAATAATTAGTTTAGTTTCAAGATGTAGGGTTCTGAAGATATTTCATCTTTCAGTCCTTTCTGACCGTTTGAGTGTGGGTGAGTGAGTGACAACTACTTATGCATTTTTTTTATTACAAATACAAGCATTTCCAGCTATTGACATGAAATGTATTAACTCTGGAAGATGATGGTGATACAGGTGGTGGGTAGCGGTAGTGTAGCGTTTAGCACGCTGCACTACGAACCCGGCGACCCGAGTTAAATTCTCGCTCATGCCCAACGCTGGTAACGACTCTCTGAACCGGTCATGGACCTCCCCTAGGTCGACTCAGCCTCAAATGAGTACCTGGTGTGGTGTAAACATCACTACTGGGGAGACAAAGGCGGCCGGGCGTGGTGTTGGCCACCCACCCCTCGTGTGCCATGCTGACCTTCACAGGTACTCGCTAACAGCACTTGCCCCAACAGTCTATTCGGGCTATACAGGGAGTCTTTGCTTTGGTGGTGATGATACAGATGGTGATTTATTATACAGATGGTTAGGATGATGATAATGATACATTTGGTGATGATGGTGGTGATGATGGGACTGTAAGAGTCGTCCTTGAAGATATTTACTGTGTAATATTAAGACACACTAATATAAAATGTAATCATTAAAGCACAATATATAACATTTGTAATTTCTGTTGAAAGCATGTGCTTATAATGGTCACGTGTATTTGTACGTGGTTGTGCATGAATGCACGTGTTTTTTATTTTCTGTATTAGGTGCTTGACGACAGCACTTGGCCCAACAGTCTATATTGGTTGTACAGGAAATCTTTGTGTTTTGATTCATGAATGTTCCATTCACGAAATTTAGTGAAAACGAAATTGACAAATTAAGGATACTTTTCGACTTACGAAATAGGATTTCAGCGGAAACAATATATCACATGGCACGCACCATGAGATCATCAAGCAAAAAGCTGTCATCCATCCACGACAGTGTCACGGTATCCCCATAGTGCAAAAGTAACGCCTCGTCACCTCTCCAGTCATTCCAACATGCAGATCTTTTGGTGAGTTCCTTGAAGATGTTAATTATTTTTGTTTTAAATTGATTATTATTCAACCGTTGTAATATTTGTTCTTTATTATTTTTTGCATTGTGAAATGTTGGTGTTTATTTTGGGTTTATAGTAGAAATGACTGTCTGAAACACATCGCAAGTTTTTCGTATTCAATTAATGGGAAAAGCCATTCCGATTTACGATATTTTGTTTTACGTGCGTTTTTCGAAGAACGCATCCCTTTCGTAAGTAGAGGCATACATGTACAGGAATCCATTGCCAACCGCTAATTTACCAACCACGAGATTTTAGTAAACACGGATTGACTACTGGACACCTGTTTACTAACCACGAGCATCTCGCTTTGAGTATTCGCGAGTCGCGCCGAGTCGTGAAATCAAAACAACACGATGTACCTTATGGGGGGGGGGGGGGTTCTTGTATTTGTTCTTGTATTTGTACGAGCTGTTGTTTGTTTATGTTACTGATGTTTATGGGGAGCGTTAGTGCAGCGGGTTAGCGAGCTGTACTATGAATCCATTAATCCTGGTATAATTCCTGCTCATGGCCAACACCAGTGGCAATTATCTGAACCATTCCTGGACCTACCCTTGGCCTCAAATGAGTACTTGGTGCATTGTGAAAACATCAGCACTGGCAGAGACAAACCCCATATGCTGTGCTGGCCTGCATAAGTGCTCATAACGGCACTTACCCAACAGTCTGTTACATGGGGGGATCTTAGTCTTGGCGTGTAAGTGAGAGTTTGTGGACTTTGCATGTTCTTCCCCTGTTGTGCACGCGTTTTCTCAGGGTTCTCAGCTTTCAAAAAAGAACAACCAATACTAACAGTGAGATTTTACTTGCAAATTACTTAAACAGGGATTACACACCGTGGCAACATCGCCCCCTTCTGTGAAAGCTGGACAGGACCCTCCTGCAAAAGAGTGAGACTTCCCTGAATAAACAAGTGTAGCACGGTAATCTTTGAAATAATAAAATAAACTATTCACCCCTAGAGTGGACAGGGTAACGAGGGCGATCCTAGCAAGTGAGGGAGGTGTACTCGGACGGAACGGACGACGGCTCCCAGCCGACCTCTTCGCCTTTGTCGATCTTGTCATCGTTGGAGGCCGGTCTCAGCTCTGCGAGGATCGCCTCAAACGTGGGGCGCTCTAACGGCGCGTGGCTCCAGCAGTGGTGCATCACCTTGCGGCTGTGGGGTGAGGGGAAGGTGCGGTAAGGGTGCGAGGAAGGCGAATCGTGCACAAGCTCGGACTGCGCTTTCACCTCTTCCAGTGCGCGTTCGTTCTCAGAATGGTTGAATGAGTGCCGATGATGTTAATGACGTCACGGAGGGGGATGAAGGGGGTCAGGTGGCGAGGGGGGTGAGGGGGGGTGTGAGTAGGTAGAGGGTCATGAAGGCATAAAATATCTACAGTATGGATTCACACAGCGGCGTCTAAATGCCACTGCATCTCCATACGTAGTGCAGAAACACTGGTCATGTTTATCTTGTAGAGAGAGAAGAAGTATGTGGGTCTCTACAGTGAGGGAAAAAAGTATTTGATCCCCTGCTGATTTTGGACGTTTGCCCACTGACAAAGAAATGATCAGTCTATAATTTTAGTGGTAGGTTTATTTGAACAGTGAGAGACAGAATAACAACAAAAAAATCCAGAAAAACGCATGTCAAAAATGTTGTAAATTTATTTGCATTTAATGAGGGAAATATGTATTTGACCCCTCTGCACTTGGTGGCAGAACCCTTGTTGGCAATCACAGAGGTCAGACGTTTCTTGTAGTTGGCCACCAGGTTTGCACACATCTCAGGAGGGATTTTGTCCCACTCCTCTTTGCAGATCTTCTCCAAGTCATTAAGGTTTCGAGGCTGACGTTTGGCAACTCGAACCTTCAGCTCCCTCCACAGATTTTCTATGGGATTAAGGTCTGGAGACTGGCTAGGCCACTCCAGGACCTTAATGTGCTTCTGCTTGAGCCACTCCTTTGTTGCCTTGGCCGTGTGTTTTTGGTTATTGTCATGCTGGAATACCCATCCACGACCCATTTGCAATGCCCTGGCTGAGGGAAGGAGGTTCTCACCCAAGATTTGACGGTACATGTCCCCGTCCATCGTCCCTTTGATGCGGTGAAGTTGTCCTGTCCCCTTAGCAGAAAAACACCCCCAAAGCATAATGTTTCCACCTCCATGCTTGACGGTGGGGATGGTGTTTTTGGGGTCATAGGCAGCATTCCTCCTCCTCCAAACACGGCGAGTTGAATTGATGCCAAAGAGCTCCATTTTGGTCTCATCTGACCACAACACTTTCACCCAGTTGTCCTCTGAATCATTCAGATGTTCATTGGCAGGGAAAAAAGTATTTGATCCCCTGCTGATTTTGTACGTTTGCCCACTGACAAAGAAATGATCAGTCTATATTTTTAATGGTAGGTTTATTTGAACAGTGAGAGACAGAATAACAACAAAAAAATACCGAAAAATGCATGTCAAAAATGTTATAAATTGATTTGCATTTTAATGAGGGAAATAAGTATTTGACCCCCTCTCAATCAGAAAGATTTCTGGCTCCCAGGTGTCTTTTATACAGGTAACGAGCCGAGGTTAGGAGCACACTCTTAAAGGGAGTGCTCCTAATCTCAGCTTGTTACCTGTATAAAAGACACCTGTCCACAGAAGCAATCAATCAGATTCCAAACTCTCCACCATGGCCAAGACCAAAGAGCTCTCCAAGGATGTCAGGGACAAGATTGTAGACCTACACAAGGCTGGAATGGGCTACAAGACCATTGCCAAGCAGCTTGGTGAGAAGGTGACAACAGTTAGTGCGATTATTCGCGAATGGAAGAAACACAAACGAACTGTTAATCTCCCTTGGCATGGGGCTCCATGCAAGATCTCACCTCGTGGAGTTGCAATGATCATGAGAACGGTGAGGAATCAGCCCAGAACTACACGGGAGGATCTTGTTAATGATCTCAAGGCAGCTGGGACCATAGTCACCAAGAAAACAATTGGAATACGCTACGCCGTGAAGGACTGAAAGGTTCCCCTGCTCAAGAAAGCACATATACATGCCGGTCTGAAGTTTGCCAATAAACATCTGAATGGTTCAGAGGACAACTGGGTGAAAGTGTTGTGGTCAGATGAGACCAAAATGGAGCTCTTTGGCATCAACTCAACTCGCCGTGTTTGGAGGAGGAGGAATGCTGCCTATGACCCCAAGAACACCATCCCCACCGTCAAGCATGGAGGTGGAAACATTATGCTTTGGGGGTGTTTTTCTGCTAAGGGGACAGGACAACTTCACCGCATCAAAGGGACGATGGACGGGGCCATGTACCGTCAAATCTTGGGTGAGAACCTCCTTCCCTTAGCCAGGGCATTGAAAATGGGTCGTGGATGGGTATTCCAGCATGACAATAACCAAAAACACACGGCCAAGGCAACAAAGGAGTGGCTCAAGAAGAAGCACATTAAGGTCCTGGAGTAGCCTAGCCAGTCTCCAGACCTTAATCCCATAAAAAAATCTGTGGAGGGAGCTGAAGGTTCGAGTTGCCAAACGTCAGCCTCGAAACCTTAATGACTGGAGAAGATCTGCAAAGAGGAGTGGGACAAAATCCCTCCTGAGATGTGTGCAAACCTGGTGGCCAACTACAAGAAACATCTGACCTCGGTGATTGCCAACAAGGGTTTTGCCACCAAGTGCAGAGGGGTCAAATACTTATTTCCCTCATTATAATGCAAATCAATTCATAACATTTTTGACATGCATTTTTCTGGATTTTTTTGTTGTTATTCTGTTTCTCACTGTTCAAATAAACATACCATTAAAATTATAGACTGATCATTTCTTTGTCAGTGGGCAAACGTACAAAATCAGCAGGGGATCGAATACTTTTTTTCCCTCATTGTATGTGAGGAGTCTGTGGGTCGCAACAGCACGTACGGCTGGAAGTAGGACATTCCAGACTAAGAGGGTTCATAATGGCCGTGTCAACGAGACTGAACCAGCCAGCACAACTCACTGCCAATAACACATCACGTAATTCACGCTTAAGCAATTGTTCAATCAATTAATTGAATCACTACAATTAAAATCAAAGAATATCCCAGAACAAACACTTCGCACTCTCCTCCGTCAGCCACCTGCATCCACAATAGAAACGCATCAGTCCAGCAGTGGATAAAACCTGGTGTGGGAGGTATGGGGGGGCGGCTTACACTTGCGGTGGACAGCAGGGGGGTGGCTGCATGCAGTAGCCATCGCAGATCAAGCGGTAGAACTTGTCATCGACTGCCATGGGCCAGGGTAAGGGGCCTCTCCTACACCCAAACACATCACACACCGAGCGGTACACACGTCACACCAAGGAGCACGCACATCACACCAAGGAGCACGCACATCACACACCGAGCAGCACGCACGTCACACACCGATGAGCACGCACGTCACACACCGAGCAGGTTGCACAGGGCTCCTTTATCAAGACAAACGTGGAGCAGATTACACCTACTACAATACGTCTGTCACAATGCCCCCCTCTCCCCCCCACCCCCCCAGTTTATGGGGGGGCGCAGGCCTCACTCCCCCCTTCCCGTCAGCCCCCCCTAATAAATGGTCCGGTTGCATTGTGAATGCACCACTCGAATGACGTGCAGTCCCGTGGCGCACTGTAACGGGCTCGTGATTTACTCAATAAAATTCAACGTAAAAAAATAAAAACGAGCCCAAGACATTATTTAAAATAAAGTATGGCCATCGTGTGTCAGCATCACAGGCGACAATTGTCATGTAAAAAAAAAACTTCACTGCGAATCACTCTATTGGGATTGCTCGCAGCAAACAGCACTTGACCTCCTTACAGGTTAGGTGCTGAATAACCGTGTGTCACACAGAGAACAGTTGCCACTGAGGGTGCCCTTTTCAAATGCTTGAGATGAGATGTGATTATCGCGTGTAAATGTGCACACTAAAATAACCAAAAAATTATAAGCGAACTATTATCGTTTCAGGTGGCAGGGTGGTGCACCGGTGATCTTTGACCCTCGCAACAAGAAGGGCCTTGGTTAATTAATTATCCAGTTTGCTCACATAGCTAGAAAACACACAATCACAATGTAACTGGGTATTGGCCAAGCATCCCAATGCTAACGTTACCTGCAAATTACTTCATTGGGATGACACTCGGCAGCAGAGCCGGATGATGGCATTGCTGGCGCCCTATGCCATTGTCAAGCTTAAGAGGCCCCTTCTATGAATGCCTGTATATTTTTGTCAGCAGAATGAAAAAAACTGCTTTGGAGAGTCTTTTTTTCTCACCGATCTTTATTTATTAAGCAATTATGTTAAAACTCGAAACCTCATGTCCATTTCTTGTTTCGTATTTAGAGATCCCCCCCCCCTCTCTTAATGCGAGGCCCTAAGCTGGAAGCGTGGCCGGTGTGAGCTCGCCTGTGATGAATCACACGTATAATTGTGCACTCTAATTTTCTATGGGTGGCCAGGAGAATTTATTATTATTTAAGTGAATGCAATGGTGATCAGGGGATTGGATCCAGAGCCCCTCGTACACAGTAGAGTACAAGGGAACGCTCACAATACAGATTTGAGCTGACCTGCGGATTGAGAAATTGAACTGTTTTGTGACGTGGAGGGTGTTTCTGAATGCTATTGTGACCGACCCGTCCCGACGGGAGGAGAGGGGACAGGGTGGACGGGCTGCATGAGCTTACTCTCCGGCACTGCACAGCACAACATCGCCTCCCTACTGCAAAAATACTCGGCAGGACCCTCCTGAAAATGAAAGTCTTCGGAATCAGTGAGGCCTGTCCTTGGGCGTAGTCTTGGTCGTCACAAGCGAACATTTGTTTCTCCACATTAATTTGTATCCCCGGGTTACCATCAGGGCTGGGCGCTGCAAGCTTAGCTTCTGAGATCTGATGAGACTGGCCGTTTTTTAAAAGGTAATTTCGGCATCTGGAGCCCAAGCATGCAACAACTTTATGCAACTTCTTGGTTATTTTGGTAAAGTCACGTAGAATGGAAATAAAATAATAAAACATAATAAAAAATAAAATTCTCACGACAATTCTGCCAAAACACAAGTAGCCTTCTTCAGGTGAAGGAACAGAACTGTCGGGACGACAGCGCTTCAATAACTGCTGCTAAGATTCGCAGCGTCTTTTAAGCTAGGTGGGAGAGGTAAAGTGCCTTGACAAAGGAGTTTACATATCAAACAGGAGAATTTAGCATTGAAATCGCTGTGTTAAAGTGTTGGATCAGCAGGGTGTTAAAGTCAGAAATAAGCATGTAACTGGGAGATTAGCATGATGTTAATGTGAGGGATTAGCATGTGACTGGTCACGGAAATAGCTATGTTAAAGTCAAAGTTTACATCTCAACAGAGGCGTTTAGTATATGGACGCTAAAGGACTGCAACTACCCAACTATCATACAATAAACCGATGTGAAAAAAACTAAGTATAAACTACATCAATGTTATCAATAAACTCTATATGCTCTCCAATCAGCAGAGCGCTTCAATGAACGCTGCTAAGATTCGCAGCGTCTTTTAGGCTAGGTGGGAGAGGTAAAGCGCCTTGACAAAGGAGTTTACATATCAAACAGGATAATTTAGCATTGAAATAGCTGTGTTAAAGTGTTGGATCAGCAGGGTGTTAAAGTCAGAAATTAGCATGTAACTGGGAGATTAGCATGATGTTAATGTGAGGGATTAGCATGCGACTGGTCACGGAAATAGCTATGTTAAAGTTTCCATCTCAACAGAGGCATTTAGTATATGGACGCTAAAGGACTGCAACTACCCAACTATTATACAATTAACCGATGTGAAAAAAAAACTAAGTATAAACTACATCAATATAATAAATGTACTCAATATGTTCTTCAATATGTTGAGCTATAAACATAAAGTAACTGTGTATACACTACACTATATAATGAATACCATATAGTAAACGAATTAATAAAACTAAAATATAAACTACATCAATGTTATTAATAAACTCTATATACTCTCCAATCAGCTGAGCTACTAACAATAACTCATTATACATTACAATGCCATATGGCGAAAAAATCGGTGGCGGTTTTTTCCTTCTTTCCAACGTTAGCACCACGGAGAGCGACGAGCCTCGTTCAGACGGACAAGTCCATCCATGCTCGGAACGGAGGAGGGGGGAGAAACAGCCACGATGTGCTGCTCTGTCCTGTGTTGCGTTACCACCATGCCATAAACTAGACTACTATACATTGTAACGTTATACCTTCCAATCTAAACTGCATTGTATAATATCGTATACACAGCCCAATGTAAGATCGAACATTATGCAGTATATTTATATGTCTTCAACTAAACTTTTTCATACATTACACGACTATACACCGTAATATACACTACCATAGACAAACCCACCCTTGAATTACACAATGCGTTACTTTACACTACCCTATACTTTAGACTGTAAAATGTTAGACTTGTAATATTACACTATGTATTATTCTACCAACCCTACTGTATACCACACTGCTGTATATTCACAATACAATTACGATACAATATATTGCCTTACGAATTATGTTAAACATTACAATGTTATACTATTTATTATTATAACATGCTATAAACCATACCATTGACCGTCGTGTGAAGAGGCAGTGCCAGCGAATGGACTGCAGTCTGAATGTCACCATAAAATACAATCAATTAAGAACTGAAATTGTTTATAACGTCTTTCCAATGAAATTTTCTTTTAAAGCTTTCGTGACTGCAGTAATTCATATTCTTAGTTCTTTCGGTAAAGTCACGTTGAAGGGAAACAACAAAATAATAAAATATATATAAAACAATAAAAATTCTCACGACGTTTCGACCATAACACAAACCAATTCCTCGACCACATCAATTCCATACACCCAGCCATCAGATTCACCATGGAGGTCGAAAAAGATGGCAAGCTACCCTTTTTGGATGTCCTAATTAAAAGGAGACCTGATGGTTCAATGAGCCACTCTGTCGACAGGAAAGCTACGCATACGAATGCTTACTTAAAACCGGATTCCCACCACCATCCATGCCAGAAGAACTCCCTCATCAAGACTCTATACCATAGAGCCCAATGCATTTCCGACCAGGAACACATTGCCAGTGAACTTAAGCACGTACACCAAGCTCTCAAGGCTAATGGTTACTCCGACTACACAATCCGCAAAGCCATCACTCCAGCCATGAAGAAGGATCCTCTTGAGGAGCCATTCAAAACCATCACCTTACCCTACATTGCGGGGGTCACAAAAAAGATCTCCAAAATCCTGAATAAACACAAGATCCAAGTCCGATTCAACACAGTACATAAAATCCGTGATCTGGTTCCGTCTGTAAAAGATGTGGCTCCAGACATACAGTACCCAGGCGTCTACAAACTAAGTTGCCTCTGTGGTAGCAGTTACATTGGAGAAACCAAACGACATATCTGGGACCACATCCGTGAACATAAAGCAGACTTGAAACACGGTAGGACAAGCACCTCAGCCGTGGCAGATCACTGTTATAATTCAGTGGGCTCACATGACATTGACTTCTCCAAGACGGACATTCTCTGCAAGCCATCCGGCTACCATGAGAGATTCGTTCATGAAGCCATCCACATATACAAACACAGAAACAATTTCAACCGAGAAGATGGATTATGGCTTAGTAACCATTGGAAAGACGTTATAAACCATTTTGGTACTTAATTGATTGTATTTTATGGTGACTTTCAGATCGCAGTCCATTCGCTGCCACTGCCTCTTAATACCTTTCACACGACAGTCAATGGTATGGTTTATAGCAGGGGTGTCCAAACTTTTTTTCCCGAGGGCCACATACAGAAAAATATACGAAGGATTGGGCCACTCATTAGACGTGAGGTATACTGCCTCACTTCTCATGCACTAATATTGTCAAAATCAATCAAATGCAGGTAAATTACGTTTGATTATTGAACATGTTTGAAGAAAAAAAGCCTCCATCATAGCTCTTCATTAGTAGATTTAAATTTTATTTTTTACAAAAAGGTTGGCAGGTAATTCTCTCAGTGACAGCCTCAGATTGGTTCTTAGGGTGCTGATCCCCCTTCATTGTCCACATGAAGGGAGAGCCAAGAAGACAAATAGGGGATGTGGATATTTCAAGCTTATTACACAAATACATTATTGGGCTTGTTAACACATCAACTAACGTTTGTTAAAAAAAATTGTCATCAACTTTAATTGACTGAATTTATGAAGTAATTGGGCTTATTAACAAATGAAAACGGTGTGTATATTTTTAACTCACCTGTAATGGGAATAATGTTACGCTCAGTGGGAGCAGTGATGTTGCGCTTTGGTCTGAAGGATAGCTGGCAGGTCAGGAGTAAGTTTGGTGGTTGAGATGCGAAGGACGTCACGGAGATGGCTGTCGGTCGTTCTGGTTCTCAGCCTGCTTTTGTTCAGCGTTAACAGAGAGAATGTCTGCTCACATATGTATGTTGAGCCGAACAGACTCATGCTCACATATGTATGTTGAGCCGAACAGACTCATCATTCGTTTTGCATGGCGTCTCGTCAGAGGAAACTTGGCCTTTTCCAACCTCCGGTAGAAGTCAGGTAGGGAGAGAAGCTGATGCTGATTCTTCAGAGAATCATCACACTGAATTTCGATCAGTTCTAATTGCAGACTCTCCTCCACTTCTTTTGCATCCATTGAAAACGGAGCCGCAAACAGTGTGATTTCCTTCTCAATGACAGAAAAATCTTGGAAGCGCTGACTGAATTCTGTCATGAGAGATGTGGTCACAGACACATATTCTCCCATTTTTGCAGAGAGCTTGGCATTTGGAAATGCGCATTGATTTCGGTCAGCGTGGGGAAGTGCGCTACATTGAAGTTGCGCAGTTGTGACTCGAAGAGACGGAGCTTCGCACGGAATGCTTTCATGTGCACATACAGCTGTGGTACCATCTGCTCTTTGCCTTGTAGTCTCTTGTTCGGGGTGTTGAGATGATCAGTGAGATCAACTAAAAAAGCCAGGCCTGCCAACCATAAAGGGTCACTGATCTCATGGAGAGGTCTGCCCTTTTCTTTCAAAAACTTGTCGATATATGATCTCAGGGAATAAAACCACTGCAGCACGGAGCCGCGACTGAGCCAGCGCACTTGAGAATGGTAGAGTAGGTCCCCGTATTCAGCATCGACATCAGAGAGGAACGCTTGCAATTCTCTGTGGTAAAGCCCTCGGGCCATAATTTTTTTTGACATTTTTCACAACTGTGTTCATCACATCGCCAAGCTGGATTATCTTGGCACAGAGGGCTTCTTGGTAGATGATACAGTGCATTTTAACAGTCTCACCTCCGCTCTCCTGCACCTTGGCACTCACCATAGAAGCCATTCCTTTGCGCTCGCCTGTCATTGCTGGAGCCCCATCCGTTGTAATTCCACACAGCTTGTCCCATTTAAGTCCAGCCTGGTTAATTGAATCTGACACAGCTTCAAACATGTCCTTCCCAGTTGTTGTCCCCTTTAGACTCCGAAGATCAAGCACTTCCTCCGTAATGCAAAAATTCTCATTAACTCCCCACAAAAAAATTAACAGCCGTGCAGTGTCCGTGGCATCTGTGCTCTCATCACATGCAATCGAGTAAAAATCGAAAGCACAAGCTTTATCTGACACTTGCTGTTTTAAGTTAGCCGACAAGTCTTCAATTCGCCGCACAACCTTATTTCTGGACATACTAACATCGTTAAAATCCTGCATTTTCTCCAGGCACATTCCCACGACTTTAGTGAGGCACTGTTTGATGAAGTCACCGTCTGAGAAAGGTTTCCCGTGTAGGGCAATGAGTTGAGCTACTTCATTGCTGGCTATTGTTGCATTTTCTTGAGCTTTGTTAGCACGGAAAAAAAAACCCTGCTGCTGCGTTAGCAGGCTAGCTTGCCATTTGCTTTACCTTCTTTCTCCGCTCGGCGCCAGTGTAGGACGTGAAGGTCTGATGTTCCGTTTCATAATGCCGTCGTACATTGTACTCTTTCATCACGGCAACACTCTCATTACAAATCAAACAAACACACTTCCCCTTGGTTTCAATGAAAAAAAAATCATTTTTCCACCGAGTCTGAAATTTTCTGCACTCGCTTGCAATCTTGCGTCTCTTCGGTTCCGGCATTTCTGGTGACCCTGAGCAAATGTTTTCTTCGATTGCTTGCTTTGTGGAGACGCTGCCTTGTTCAAGACAATAGCAATACAGTGGGCCATAGTCCATTATATTTTTAAACTTTGATACGGGCCAATTAAAAATGGATGGCGGGCCGCAGTTGGCCCGCGGGCCGTAGTTTGGACACCCCTGGTTTATAGCATGTTATATAATAATAAATAGTATAACATTGTAATGTTTAACATAATTCATAAGGCAATATATAGTATTGTAATTTTATAGTGAATATATGTGTGGTATACAGTAGGGTTGGTAGAATAATACATAGTGTAATATTACAAGTCTAATATTTTACAGTCTAAAGTATAGGGTAGTCTAAAGTAACTCATTGTATAATTCAAGGGTGGGTTTGTCTGTGGTAGTGTATATTACGGTGTATAGTTGTGTAATGTAGGAAAAAGTTTATTTGGAGACATATCAATATAATGCATAATGTTAGAGCTTACATTGGGCTGTGTATACGATATTATACAATGTAGTTTAGATTGGAAGCTATAACGTTACAATGTATAGTAGTCTAGTTTATGGCATGGTTGTAATGCAACACAGGACAGAGCAGCACATCGTGGCTGTTTCTCCCCCCTCCTCCGTTCCGAGCATGGATGGACTCGTCAGTCTGAACGAGGCTCGTCGCTCTCCGTGGTGCTAACGTTGGAAAGAAGGAAAAAACCGCCACCCATTTTTTTCGCCATATGGCATTGTAATGTATAACGACTTATTGTTAGTAGCTCAGCTGATGGAGAGTATATAGAGTTTATTGATAACATTGATGTAGTTTGTATTTTAGTTTTTTTATTAGTTTACTATATGGTATTCATTAGATAGTGTAGTGTATACCCAGTTACTTTATGTTTATAGCTCAATTTATTGAAGAATATATTGAGTACATTTATTATATTGATGAAGTTTCTACTTAGTTTTTTTTTTCACATCTGTTTATTGTATGATAGTTGGGTAGTTGCAGTCCTTTAGCGTCCATATATTAAATGTCTCTGTTGAGATGGAAACTTTGACTTTAACATAGCTATTTCCGTGACCAGTCACATGCTAATCCCTCACATTAACATCATCCTAATCTCCCAGTTACATGCTAATTTCTGACTTTAACACCCTGCTGATCCAACACTTTAACGCAGCTATTTCAATGCTAAATTCTCCTGTTTGATATGTAAACTCCTTTGTCAAGGCGCTTTACCTCTCCCACCTAGTTTAAACGACACTGCGAATCTTAGCAGCAGTCATTGAAGTGCTGTCGTCCCGACAGTTCTGTTCCTTCACCTGAAGAAGGCTACTTGTGTTGTGGCCGAAACGTCGTGAAAATTTAATTTTTTATTACGTTTTATTCTTTTTTATTTTATTTCCATTCTACGTTACTTTACCGAAAGAACCAAGAAGATGAATCCCTGCAGTCACGAAAGCTTTAAATCTGAACTTTACGCAATTAAAAATCATAGTGTAAGATAAGACTACAATCGTTTTATATACTTCAGCCCCTTAGTGTTAGACTTTTAACCCTTATTATAGTAAGACTTGTTTAAAACTTATTTAAGATTTTAGATTCCTATATGTTGAATGTATGCACCATCCTGCCAAAGTAAATTCCGTGTCGGTGTGAACTTACATGGCGAATAAAACCCTTTCTGATTCTGATTCCTTTCTGATTCTGAATGTTTGTGGCAAGTGAAAGTTTGTCTCAGCAAAATATAAGATTTCTCACAGTAGCATACTGTATGACCACACCTCGCTCTGCACCTTGTAGAGCCCATGGAACATGCTTTCTGAAGACATACACTTTACAGGCAGAGGCACCTAATGGACATGACCGCATGGCCACAAGCACAACAACAATACGTTCAGTAAATTCAGTTCAGGGCGATGCTTCGCGATTCGTCATACGTTTTTTGCGTGAGGCCACATATTCATCTGGCCAAATTAGCGTCATCTAGCCCTCCACTACCCTGAAGTGTTAAATGTGTAGTGACATCACGGGATGTCACTGTGTAGTGCCGGCCCTAGAGAGGCACGGCGTGCGGTGTATTGACATCGCGGATACCACTATGGTGTGGGTGTAGTACTGGCCCTAGAGAGGCTCGGTCAGCGCTGATTGATCAGCTGGATGGCATCACGCTTGGCGTGCAGTGCCAGCCCGACAGGATAGGGTGTGGGAATGCCGGCCGTATGAAAGGGGTTACAAAAGGCCATGGCACTCTGGTTGACCCGAGAGGACACGTGACCGGTTAAGTCTACAAAGGGGCCCCAAGTGGGGGCTAGGGGTGGTCACGTGGTCGGGGTCCAGATCCTGCTGCTCGAGGATTCTAGAAGGTGGTCGTGGCCAAGGGCGGAGCCAGCCACGCCACAGAGAATATAAGCCGGGTCCCCCAGAGGGACCGGCGTTGTTGTTCATCTTGAAGAAACCTTTGTCTGCGTCTACGTTCTACCGAGTCTCCAACACGTGGACCTGGACCCGAGCTGTGGTCCCGGTCTGTCGTAGCTAGTCATGTTGTAATTAGTGTAGTTAGCCTGGTGGTCACCACCACAGGTTATTCTGGGCCAGAGTTACCCCGTGTACCACATGGTGGGGGGGGGGGGGAGGAGGAAGGCGATTTGTGAAATTGCCCCATATTTTAAACTATCGGCAGAGCAGAGAGATTGAATCCAATTACCGACCTCTAGATTGCAAGTCTAGGGTGGGGGGGCCATTGCACCACCATGTGTGGCAGCACCCCCCACTCTTTTTTTTCTTAGGGGCTGTGCAAAATAAAATAAAAACATTGAGTACAATTAAAGTGATGGGCCTTCTATCCCGATGATGGTGATGACATTGGCGATACTGATAATGATGCTGATGATGCTAAGTAAGGTTAGGACTCACATTGCCCTTCACGTATTTGGGGTCAGTGTGGACGTCCCGTTCCAGCCCAAAGTCGCAAATTTTGGTGATTTGTCGATGCGTTACCAGCAATTTCCTCGCAGCCAGGTCCCCTGTTGTATCTGTGTTCCCCCCTACTTGGGTGTCTGTATATACATCTGGGGTTATGTGTTTCCTCTCTCTCGTAAATTTAGCTCTTCTGTACCTGATGATGGCTGCTTGTGTTGCAACCGAAACGTCGTACGCTATTTAGTTTTTTTATTATTTCTTATTTATACGTGACTTTACCGAAAAAAACTAAGAGTAATTCCTGCAGTCACGAAAGCTTCGAATCAAGTCTGAACTACCTCTACGGGGAGGTATGAGGTTTGTGTCTTTGTGTTGTCTCTGCTTGTGTATCTGCCTTTGTTTCTTGGCTTGGATTTGTGTCTCTGTGCTGTCTCTGCCTGTGTGTGGGCCTTGGTGTTTTCGAGTGTGTGCTGCTGCACCCCCTTTGCTCCATGCATACCTCATGCTAAATTGTCCCATTGTCTCTCAGCCTTACCTTCTCTGCCTATTTAAGGCGACTTCACTGTGTGCGTGTCTGTGCTGGTCCGCTCTACTTGGATGTCTATGTGTGTGTGCACGGTCTGTATTTTAAATTTCATACTTAACTTGCAATTTAGCAATCTTTGAAATAGCGTAATCAACCAGACTATGCGTTAATTGTGTTTTGACCGACCGTCTGTGTTGCATTATATGGTTTCCAAATGTTGCTAAACCCTGTTTGTTTGGTATGCTTCTCTCTCTGTGTCCCCTGTTGTATCTGTGTTAGTTCCACCCTACTTGTGTCTGTATATACATCTGGGGTTATGTTTCCTCTCTCTCGTAAATTTAGCTCTTCTGTACCTGATGATGGCTGCTTGTGTTGCAACCGAAACGTCGTACGCTATTATGTTATTTTATTATTTCTTATTTTTACGTGACTTTACCGAAAAAAACAAAGAGTAATTCCTGCAGTCACGAAAGCTTTGAATCAAGTCTGTAGTGCCCCTTGTTAAACAGTGCTTCAGTTAAACAGGAATATTAATAAATCTAGCAGCCATGACTTGAAAAGTAACAAATTTACATTTTGGGTGGCACTCTAAATCGTCCGGTAAATTGTGTCGCCAATTATAATGTCTGCGTTTATCTGCGCGTGTCTGTGTACCCCCAGTGGAGGAATACGTGCGCAGCTTGCTGGACAACCCTGAGTTGATTGACCGTCTGGCACTGGCCTCAGAGCAGGTGAGACTCCGTATGCGTGCATCAGCTCTGCCCCCCCCCCTCATATTTATGGTGCGGGCCTGTACCCTTGTCCGACCCCTCACTTCCGCGTTGCATCCAGCTGCCTCACTGAAGAAAGGGACACTTGCCTTGCGCTGAGTACGACGTTTCGCTGGTTGTAATCGCCAGGGAAACGATATACTCGATTTGTAAGTGTTGTGGGTTTACTCTCCAATACACTGGCGTGCTGCAGTAGTAACTAATTGACACGTTTTGTTTTACGTAACAAACCTTACTAATTGGCTGTACCTGGTTAACTACACACATTTACGCGCTCTTACCCAAAAAACCTTTATTATGGATATTGGTCGCGATAGAATACGTGTTAGACAGCTCCCTTTTAGAACGTCTCATCCTCACCAGCAATGGTCAATCAATCAAATAAATCCTAGATTCATAACGTGGCATATTTAGCTTTTGTGGAACGTTCTCTAACACGGATGGCCGTACTGCTCTGAGATAAATCAGACTGGATCCTTCGTCTCGTTACGTGATGGCGGTTGCAAAATTGTTGTTGACGCGTGCATGTGCCGTGCGTGTGCTGTGTACGTGTGCAGGATGTGGTGGAGTCCCGGGTAATCTTCCCCGAACATCTCCCGCTGTCCCAGCTGCAGCAAGGTGTGCGCTCCGGCCGGTTTGTCCAGGGAACCTTCCTTGCGAGTCGTGAGAATTACCTGGAGGGGACTCTGAGGGTGCGAGGGGACGGTGACAGTGATAAAGAGGTACACGTTTCACAAGCCTGCGTCTGGAAGGAACAATGCTGTTCGATCGTATCTGTGTGAGTTTTTAAAACAAATTTATAATGAAGCAGTGGCATAGCCTTCTTGACATGAGCAGTAGCTCTTAACCTTTACTGCAAGGCTGCAGTAAAGGTTAAGAGCTACTGGGCTAAAATATTTGTATTTTGAACGTCTTTTGCACCCTACGTAGGTGTCGTAGCCTGGCTCCTGCCCCCCCGGCCTGTGGGTCCTGGTGCAGTTGCACTGCCTGCACACTCGATAGCTACGCCACCACAACCACAGTATATACGTTAATTGTGACTACTTTAATAATAGGGTTTTTCCCTTTTTTTCTGGCAACAAAACTGAAACCTTTTACAAGGAATCATGTGTGCATTAACCACAATACTTGTGGTCAAAATGCAAACAAAAAACACTCTATGATAATATATACATTGTCCTTGAGACTGATTGGTCCACACCAGGGACGGCTTTCTTTTGAGCCTCGACCCAATTGGTGCGAGACCAGAGGACGCCAAAAGGCATACGCATATATTGCAAATATTATCAGTGTGTTTTGTTTGCATTTTCACCACAAGTATTGTGGTTAATGCACACATGATTCCTCGTAAAAGGTTTCAGTTTTGTTGCCAGAAAAAAGGGGAAAATCCTATTATATTTTGGTACTGGCAAAGGAGGTCTAATGATGGTTGTGACTACTTTGTTAACAAAATGAATGGTTCTAGATTTAAAGCTTTCGTGACTGCTAGGATCCATACTATTTGGTTCTATTGGGTAAAGTCACGTAGGTGAAAATAAAATAACAAAAAATCACGACGTTTCGGCCACAACACAAGCGGCCTTCATCAGGTGAAGGGACGAGCCTGTCTGGAGAACAGCGCTGGAGTGGAAGTAGCCACGCTTAGATCACGACATTTAAGCTGTGTGAGAAGAAGAAAAAGACCACGCGCTTTGACAAAGGAATTAGCATATAATTTAGCATTGAAATGGCTCATTGAAATAGCTAAGTTAAAGTATACACATCCGCAGAGGTGCCCATTGACAAAGGAATTAGCATCGAATTTAGCATTGAAATAGCTGAGTGATTAGCTAGTAACTGGTCACAGAAATAGCTATGTTAAAGTTAGAGTATATACATTCACCGAGGCACCTAGTACTCATCAAACAGGAGAATTTAGCGAAACACAACCACGCTCAGACATCGGACCTGTGTGCGAGCCTACAAGGTGTTCTGACAAAGAGATTAGCATAAAAATTAGCATTTGATTGGCGGATTTTAGGAAAGAGGTGGTGTACGTGCCGGTGGACTTGCAGTTTGGCGCGGGGGGGGGGAAGGGGGGAGGGGGATGTTCTGTTTGAGAGGAGACCTGATGGCTCATTGGGGCATTCTGTCTACAGGAAACCCACCCACACAGATTCCTACTTGAAACCTGATTCCCACCACCACCCAGCCCAAAAGAATTCTCTCATCAAAACTTTATTCCATAGGGCTCATTGCATTTCGGACCAACACCACCTGACCAATGCATTAAAACATGTACACCTGGCCCTCAAAAGGAATGGTTACTCTGACCGTACCATCCGCCAAGCTGTCTCTCCCTCCATACAGAAACAACCACTTGATACTCCGGTCAAACCATCACACTTCCATATATCGCAGGCGTTACTAAAAAGATTTCCAAAATTCTAAACAAACACAAGATCCAGGTCCGGTTCAATACAGTACACAAAATTCGTGATCTTAATTAATTGTATTTTTACGATGACTTTTTTCGATTTAAAGCTTTCGTGACTGCAATGATTCATCTTCTTTGGTTCTTTCGGTAAAGTCACGTAGAATGATAATAAAATAATAAATTGATAAAATAAAATAACACAATAATATTCTCGAGACTGTCCTGTCTGGTAGGACAGTCTCGCCCCCTTCACCTGATGAAGGCCGCTTGTGTTGTGGCCGAAACGTCGTGAGAATATTATTGTGTTATTTTATTTTATCAATTTATTATTTTATTATCATTCTACGTGACTTTACCGAAAGAACCAAAGAAGATTTTACGATGACCTTCAGACCGCAGCTCTTTCGCCAGCATTGCCTCTTAATACCTCTCACACCACGGTTAATGGTATGGTTTTACAACATGGAGTATACTAGGGCCTCGCAGCTGTCTCTCTCCCCCTCCTCTGTTCCGACCATGGACGAACTCGTCCGTCTGAACGGGGCCCGTAGCTATCCGTGGTGCTAAAGTTGAGGGTAAGAATCCACCCATTTTTTCGCCATATAGCATTGTGATATATAACGACTTATTGTTGGTAGCTTAGCTGATTGGAGAATATAGAGTTTATTGATAACATTAAGGTAATTTATATTTTAGTTTATATTGGGTCACTATATAGTACTGTGAATAGCTCAGATGTGTAGGCCTTGACTTCAACATAGTCATTTCTGTGACCAGTCACTAGCCAATCACTCAGTTATTTCAATGCTAAATTCGCCTAGTTATTTCAATGCTAAATTCTCCTGTTTGATTTGTACTAAGTGCCTCGGTGAATGTGTATGGTCTGACTTTAACGTAGCTATTTCTGTGAGCAGTTACAAGCTAATCACTCAGCTATTTCAATGCTAAATTCTATGCTAATTCCATTGTCAAGGGGTGCCTCTGCGGATGTGTATGCTTTAACTTAGCTATTGCAATGCTAAATTCTATGCTAATTCCATTGTCAAGGGGTGCCTCTGCGGATGTGTATGCTTTAACTTTTAACATAACTATTTCTGTGACCAGTCACAAGCTAATCATCCAGCCATTTCAATGCTAAACTATATGCTAATTCCTTTGTCAAGGCGCTTTGTTCCTCTCACACAGCTTAAAGGCCGTGATCTGAACGTGGCTCTTTCACTCCAGCGCTGTCCTACCAGACAGTCTCGTCCCTTCACCTGATGAAGGCCGCTTGTGTTGTGGCCGAAACGTCGTGAGAATATTATTGTGTTATTTTATCAATTTATTATTTTATTCTCATTCTACGTGACTTTACCGAAAGAACCAAAGAAGCTGATCCCATCCGTGAAGGATGTCATTCCTGATTTACAGTACCCCGGGGTTTACAAATTGAGTTGTACCTGCGGTGATTGCTACATCGGTGAGACAAGGCGACATGTCTCTGACCGAATTCGCGAGCACAAAGCAGATTTGAAACACGGCAAAACGAATTCTTCTGCCGTGGCTGATCACTGTTACAACGCTGAGGGGGATCACGATATATTTTTTTCCGATACCAAGGTTCTTTGCAAACCCACGGGCTTTTATCAGAGATTTGTTCATGAAGCAATTCAGATCTACAAACACAGACACAATTTCAACCGAGAGGATGGTTTCAAAATTAAGCAACCATTGGAAAAATGTTCTAAATCGAACTAAACATTAAACTAATTTCAATGGTACAGTATATTTTTCGAGTAGTGGTACCCCAAACTTTCGCAGCTCTTATAAATTCCCATTTTCACACCATCAATAGGTAAAATCCCCCTCCCCCCTTTCCCCCCCCCCGCGCCAAACTGCAAGTCCACCGGCACGTACACCACCTCTTTCCTAAAATCCGCCAATCAAATGCTAATTTTTATGCTAATCTCTTTGTCAGAACACCTTGTAGGCTCGCACACAGGTCCGATGTCTGAGCGTGGTTGTGTTTCGCTAAATTCTCCTGTTTGATGAGTACTAGGTGCCTCGGTGAATGTATATACTCTAACTTTAACATAGCTATTTCTGTGACCAGTTACTAGCTAATCACTCAGCTATTTCAATGCTAAATTCGATGCTAATTCCTTTGTCAACGGGCACCTCTGCGGATGTGTATACTTTAACTTAGCTATTTGAATGAGCCATTTCAATGCTAAATTATATGCTAATTCCTTTGTCAAAGCGCGTGGTCTTTTTCTTCTTCTCACACAGCTTAAATGTCGTGATCTAAGCGTGGCTTCTTCCACTCCAGCGCTGTTCTACAGACAGGCTCGTCCCTTCACCTGATGAAGGCCGCTTGTGTTGTGGCCGAAACGTCGTGATTTTTTGTTATTTTATTTTCACCTACGTGACTTTACCCAATAGAACCAAAGAGTATAAAATGAATGGTCTATTTCCACCTCCAAAATGTAACGTTAAATAACAATTAGGTACATTGGCCCTTTGTTGGAAAAAAAACCCAGTCCAGAAATTGCCCTGCTTGAACATATGTTACTGAAAAACATTGGTTTCAGAAGATTCATGGGCTAATAGTCCTACATTTTAAATTGTTTATTCGTGGTATTAAAACTCTCGTACAGTAAAACCTTGGATTGCGAGCATAATTCGTTCTGGAAACGTGTTTGTAATCCAAAGCACTCGTATATCAAAGCACTCGTATATCAGTTGTGATCACGTGACGCTCGGCAGTACAAAGCTGCTCGTATTGCAAGACCCTCGCTCGTTTATCAAATTAATATTTATTATAAATTTTGCTCGTCTTGTAAAACACTCGCAGACCAAGTTATTCGCAATCCAAGGTTTTACTGTATATGCTGCTCTCTAACAACACTTGGCCCAGCGGTCTGTTAAGGCTATACGGGGGATCTTTTTTGTCTCCGTGCAGGTGTTGATCCAGGGGCTGCAGCATTTAAACCGCGCGATGCACGACGACATCGTGTGCGTGGAGATGTTCCCCGAGGAGCGCTGGGTTGCCCCCTCCTCGCTGGTCCTGCACGATGAGGGCGTCGCAGGGGACGTTGCAGAAGAGAATGAGGAGGATGTGGTGAGTGGAGCGTCAACACTGCCGAACCAAAATCAAACCCAGACACCTGCAGTGTGCGTGTCTCTCTCCCCGTGGTCGCATGGATTTTTCTCCAGGTCCTCCGACTTTTCCCTGCACAGTTACAATCTGACATGCACTTAGAGTATTTGGCTGCTATCAATTTCAAATGTGATAAGATACTTCATTGAACGATCATTTGTGGCCAGGTCACTTAAAAAGAGCTATATAGCTCTCAGGGTCCTTACCTGGTAAAGTTATTTAGTTTATAGTTTTTAAATAGTTTTAATATAGTTTAAACAAAGAATAACAACAAAGACTCAACCACTTCAAGAGAGACCTTAAACATAATGAACACCGTGTGACCAGACAACAATCCACATTAGAGATGCTGTTAGCTTGATTTTGCGTTTATTAAATGACTTTACATTACATTACTTCAAAATCAAGTCAGGAGTGCTAATCATTTCGTACTATTTTTGTATGTACGTAGGGGTTATTTGACCATACTTCGGTGCGGGTTGGTGAAGGGGGGGGGGGGGGCATAGATCAGGAGCATAGAAGGACAGGACAACAGTTCATTTTGCTGTACTGCGGTCTGCTGCCAGCCATTTTGGCGCAGAGCCTATACCACCTGTTATGCATATCCAGGCTCAACACGGCGTCGCTTCCACGGTCTGAGCTGGGTCACAGGGTGGCCTCTATATTGAAAACTAATTTCTTTAGTACTGCTTTTTGTATTTAGATTGTAGTCCTTGCCACGCACCTCTTTTTAGCATGGTTGGCTGTGTACGGTGCGAAATAAGTTTTACATGCATACATACCACAGTGACAAAATGCAAAACATAATAAAGTACAGCAAGAAGTTAATTGAAATTGGCACAAAAACAACCGTGGTTTATGAAAAGTCGACAATATTTCACAAACATAAATAAGTGTTAGATATTAAATCGCATGTAGTGCAAGTTGGCTTGGGCAGATTATTTATAGACTGATCATTGCACGGTTATACTTAGAAAAAACGTTACGTAAACATTAAACACATATAGGGTGACTGATGTGCTAAGCAGGTAAGAGAAAATGTCAATCACAATTGCAAGTGAAATCATAAAGAATCGAGAGATTAAGCATCAAATTGTGAATTAGATGGGAGGGTAACCTTTGTTGTAGATAATATTGGTCGCAAAAGCCTACGCGTTTTTTTTTAAACATGTGGTGTCTGATGGGCGTGTTCCGGTTGATTCTATCAATCGCCAGAACTGTTTTAACTTATCAATATTTACGGAGGACTCCTCACTGTGATCTTTTGTCATTTTAACAAAGCGTCAGTCTCATTATTGGCATTGATGAGACACAGCATGAAACCACATCCGCAGGTTAAGCGCTATTGTTTTGGATTGCTCCTTCCCCTTCAAGCCAATTTGTATTGTGTTATGCAGTGAGCTTGTAAAAAAATAGTTATTTCATTATTTCAGTGTGTGAGAGAGACGCTACTGTGGTGAGTGCTCATTTGAGTTTGCGTTGTCATCTCCCGGTGCTATCCCAGCTGCTGCTGCTGCTGTCGTCGCTCTTGCTTAGATTACGCAACACGATGTTTGTCCTTTGTTTTGGTCTCCAGCTGAAAGCCGAAAGTGGGAAGATGCGTCGGCCCACTGGCAAAGTGGTCGGCATCATCAAGCGGAACTCGAGGCCGCTGTGCGGCATGCTCATGCCCAGCCCAATCAAGGAGGTGGGCTGATCTGCATGTGTGTGTGTACGTGTGGGGAGCGGTGATGTAGCGGTTAGCGCGCTGCGCTACGAATCCTGGGACCCGAGTTGGATTATATTTATCGCTCATAACCAATAAACAGCGGCAAATGTCTGAACCTGTCTTGGGCCCTTCCCTAGGTCGACTCGGCCATAAATGAGTATCTGATGTGGCATGTAAACATCAGCGCTGTGGAGACAAAGGCGGTCGGGCATGGTGCTGGCCGTACCCACCCCGTCGTTTGCCGTACCAGCTTGAATAGGTGTGTGCTGACGGCACTCGCCCAAACAGTTTGTTGAATGCCTTACTGGGGGCTCTTTGTGCGTGTTGCAGGCCACCCGCCACCTGTTCACGCCCGCGGACCGCCGCATGCCACGAGTGCGGGTGGAGACAAGACAAGCAGCGTCCCTGCAGGCCCACCGCATCGTGGTGGCCATCGATGGCTGGCTGCGACACTCCCGCTACCCAAACGTACGACTGCACCGTGACGCCCCGCACGCCGTGACACCTCACCCGTCCGTCCCGTGGTCGGCATCGTCGGGCTCATCCTTCTGTCACTTGACGCGCGGCCACGCGGCTCTGTATGCAATACAGCCGTCGAACCCAAAACACGAACGGTGACACGGTGAATTGGAAGTCAGGGTGGATGAGATGGCACCACTGTGATTTTTTTGTTTGAAAGCATGGCAAACTCACCTGTGATTCAACCTAGGTTATTAAGGTGTTGTAAGTTGATAGTCTCAGCCCAGTCACCAATAACTGCACCAAAAACGATATTAAATTTGGTCGTGCACTTCGATTGTTTAATTTCCATCTCTGAGAAAACGACTGCGTTTGACTGCCATGTGATGAACATTACTTTGATTGGCAGAGTGGTTGGAAAAGCACTGCCCCCCTACAATTTGGACTGCATTTCACTTCAATGGATCTTAGAAGTAGCTCTGTTATGTCTGCTCCTGTGGGTCGTCCTTGACCACGAAGGGTGGTATAGATTGCTTGTCTTGTGTGAAACCATTAACACAATGAGAAAAAAAATTGGTGAAAAGCTAAATATATTGTTAAGATGTATTATTTGGGTTGTATCTTTGTTTAAACAGATGCCGGTTAATATTCTACATCATGAACGTTAGGTACAAGGTTGGGATTGTGGTTGTGCTTTTCATACCTATTTGCCACTGCACAACCGAGCGGCACCATGGCTGGCACGGTTTAGTAGGCTGCAGGTTGTTTATCCACTGCAAAAGCGGATCCATGCCATGGACGGTCAATGCTTTGAACAAGTCTAGGCACATGCAGATGACGCTGTGGTGCCACGTCCCCGTGGTGTACCGACTGCCGTCACACAATTAACGTGTCGCTAGCCCCGCCCCTGGCCCTGCTCGGCCCCCGGATAGATTTGGATGCCTTGTGGGGCCAGCATACTACGGTTTGGTTCCGGTTCGACACGGCAAAAAGCCAGTGGGTGACCACAGACACCTCGAGAGATCTGCGGTCTGGGTTCCAATGTACCATTGGAAAAGGGATACCGGTGACGATTGGCCACGTATGTGCATATGCATGTTGAACTTCTTCCGTACCATACGTAGACAACCGTGCTAATCGTCGGTGTGCTTGTGCAGGGCCATTTTGTGCGCTCTCTGGGCGAATGTGGGGATAAGGAGACGGAGACAGAGGTGCTGCTGCTGGAGCACGACGTGCCACACCAGCCCTTCAGCCAGGCCGTACTTGCATGCCTGCCCCCTCCCACGTTCAACATCACAGCAGAGGTACGCATGAGACGTGTGACGATATGTCAATTCATCGATTGAGTTCAATTCTTACGCCTGCGGTGTGTTGGTGTGCTTGGTCGTGCATGTGAGAATCCTTTGCTTCAATGTTCTTTATTACAAGGCCCATGGGCCACTGGTGGCCCCTGGGTGGCCTTTGGTGTGGCCCATGACGTGTGGCCGCCGACGTATAGGCCCCCGACAATAGACAAATGCGAAAACACCCCCCATCATCATCATCATCGTGCTGTCAAACCTCAATAGTTTCAAGATGTTTGGCCTGCGTAGAATACCTTCTAGAGGGCCTCTCTGGAGCTCTCCCTCCAGTCGAGGTCCTTCCGCTGCACTGGCATGAACGAGAAGCCACGGGGCTCTACACCTTTACCGCAGACCGTATATAGAAAAGCCGTCGACCTGAAAGAAAGTTGATGGCTCGGACACATCATCGTAAGAAGAGAGGAAATTCACATCGGAGGAAGGAAGGCGACGGACTTATGGAAGCACCAGGGCGGAGACCCGAGAGGCAGGCCTCGAGAGATGCGGATCAAAGTGGTGAGCCAGGATGTGGAGGACTCTGCAGTAGCCGTGGAGATGGTCCAGTACAGAAATGAATGGAGCAAGGGGACTACAGACTTTTTTTCCTATAACGCTGTACTTGCGTTGCTGAAGAACACCGAATTGTGGAAAAATCGCATGATAAATAATATAGGGTAAAGCACAGTCCGCGATAACACGTGAGATGCGTGCGCAGGCTTAACAAAGACTTCGGGTACGTGAGTAGCATCTAGAAGCATCCAGAAGCATCCCGCCTTGTGTGATGCTACACCGAGGCAACCGTACAACCGCTTTTTCTGCCTCGCACAACGCAGTTCTGTTCACTCGATCGCCTTTTATCCAATTCGCATCCATGTTATGAAAAAAATGTGTTCCCTAATGCATTCATCGCATTATATCTAATTCACGATATGAAAACACGCGGAGTTATAGGAGAACGGACTGTACTTTCAAAATATTCAGTCGCCTATTGAGAAGATAGAACGCCATTAGAATGAAGTTGGTTTACCCATGTATGGCTCACCCTGTGTTTTGTTTGTTGTAAGGCAGCGTTTTGTTGAACCTGGTGCTGTGTGTGTCCCGTACAAGGACCAGGCTGGCAGGGAGGACCTCCGTGCGTTGTCCATCTGCAGTGTGGATCCTCCAGGTTGCACAGACATCGACGATGCCCTACACTGCAAACCGCTCGACAATGGGAACACCAAGGTATTCATTTGGTGGTGGTAATCGTGGTCACGGTCGCGGTAATTCGTGCCTATTCCTTTCATGGTTTTTTCAATGCTGGCGGAGGTGACAAGGGGAGTTTAGTGGCACAATGATAAGTGCACTGCACATTCATCCTGTCAAGCTGGTTTAGTTCCAGTCATGGCTAACACCGGTACAGAGTGATATCTAAAAAAACTGCCCAAGTTCTCCCCTTCACCACCTGCATTGACCATCGTAATAAAGCAAGGTCAAATGACAATCGCGACCCATTACGGCAGGGGTCGGGAACCTTTTTGACTAAGAGAGCCATGAAAGCAAAAAATTTGGAAATTTATTTCAGTGAGAGCCATATAATATATTTTAAAAGTGAATTCAACTAAATGTCAGTATAATAAGCCTCTGAATTTATTCTTTTAAATAATGTTGTTATAACACTCACCATTAATGCGACTTCTGGTGCTGCATGGATTTGCTGATGTCTTTGTAGTCGGGTTGGTACTTGGTGAGGTTAAGCTTCATGCAAGCGTTGAGGCTTTCATCCGTTAAACGTGATCGTAGGTTGGACTTGATGTTTTTAAGATGTGAGAATGACTGCTCACATGCATACGTAGATCCAAACATGGTCAATACAGCAATACTCACACGCTGCAGTGTGTGGTATGTGACAGGAAGCGCGTTCCAAGTTTTGAGAATCAGCTGGTCTTCGGGTTGGAGTTTTTTCATTTCTGTCCACATGTGCTTGCTCGCCAACTCCGCTTTCTGTCGTGTGATTCTTTCCAAATCTTCATTCAGTGACTTGAACTTATTCACCCACATGTCTGAGGCCTTCAGGTCAGCCACTTCTGCTTCAAAATCTCTGACGGAGACACCAGGGATGTAATTCAGGTCGGCTGTGTTCAGTGAACACTCGTTTGGATGGGTGATGAACTTAAAAAGACGAGTGTGCTCACGAAATTCTCCAAAGCGTGCTTTGAAGGACTGTAGGAGACTGGATGTGCAGCCAGCTAGCTGGTGGAGATCAAGGTTTTGAATGGGCTCACTTGCTGTGCATGCATCTTTAAATTGGCTCAGTTTTTCAAAATGTAGTAAACGACCTGTTTCAAGATCCGTGATGAAAAGCTCCAGCTTGTTTTCAAAAGCAAATACAGCTTGTTGAAGGGATAACACTGTATTTCCAATGCCTTGCATTTTCACGTTGAGCTGGTTCAGATGTTCAGTCAGATCTACGAGATAGTAAAACTTGAGGAGCCACTCGGTGTCGGCTAGCTCAGGATGCCCGACGCCTTTCATTTCAAGGAAAGTCCGGATTTCGTTCAGGCAAGCCGCAAAACGGCTAAGCACCTTCCCTCTTGACAACCAACGCACATTGCTGTGCAAAAGCAGACCAGGATAGTTATTTACAACTTCATCCAGCAGTGTTTTAAACTGGCGATCATTTAAGGCTCGGGCAACAATAAAGTTGATCACACGAATGACCAGCGACATCACTTCGCCAAACTGCCTGTCACACATCTGAGCACAAAGTGCCTCCTGGTGTATAATGCAATGGAAACTTAGGATGGGTCTATTTTCATGTTCACGGAGAAGCGCCACAAATCCTTTGTTTTTCCCCACCATACACGGAGCACCATCAGTACACACTGAGAGAAGTTTATCCATAGGTAGACTTTTTTCTTGAGCAAACTCCATGAAAGACTTGAATAAATCCTCACCTCTTGTGGACCCTTTTAATGGCAGAACAGCAAGACTTTCTTCGCGCAGTGTGTCACCAACAGCATATCTTGCAATCACGCTGAACTGCGACAAATGGCTCACGTCTGTTGACTCATCCAAAGCCAGAGAAAAGAACGGCGCTGCATTTATGTCCTTCACTTGCGTTTCCTCCACTTTGTTTGCCATCACGATGGTACGATCATGAACAGTTCTTGCCGACAGAGGCATGTCTTGTATCCGTTTGATTATCTTGTCTTTGTTCGGAAGATCATCAAAAAGTTCATTGGCTACATCCAGCATGAACGTTTTAGCATACTCGCCATCTGTGAATGGTTTTCCGTTCCTCACTATTGCTAAAGAACCAGCAAAGCTAGCCGAATTATAGTCACCTTGCCGGGTCCATACGCGGAGTTGCTGCTGGCTAGCTTGCACCCTGCTCAGAAGCTCTTGGCACGCTTTCTTTCTGCTGTCTCCCGCAGGGTATTTTGATGCAAAGGTAGCGTGGCGCGTGTCGAAGTGCCGCTTTACATTCGACCGTTTCAACGATGTAATTTTGTCATTGCAAATTAGACACACCGCAGAACCCGCTCTCTCCACAAAGGCGAATTCTTCGGTCCATTCGTCCTGAAATGTACGATACTCGTCGTCTTTTTTTCTTTTCGCCATCTTCTTCGTCGAAGGGTTAGCTTTGAGCTAATGACCGAGCAGACGCAGTGTCAGACTGATTCAAAAGGGGGCGTTTACCTGTTTTACCCAGCAACGGCAAACGTAGGCCAGTATCATCCAATTAAAATAATGGACAATTGCTCCTGCAGCCCTGAACAGGACATGCGCAGTGAAAAATCGATGGATGGATTAAAACAAGTGAGAATATTTTGTTTTATCTGCGAGCCATATGCAATCATCAAAAGAGCCACATCTGGCTCGCGAGCCATAGGTTCCCGACCCCTGCATTACGGCATGGAGAAGCCGTCATCCTGCAGTGGATTGACAAAGGGGTGGACAATATTCCTGTTATTAAGTTTCCAAACATTGTTGCCTTAGTGCCCGTATTCTTGGTCTCTGCTCGGCTCAGGACTGACTTCAACATGGCTCGGTTCTGGCTTGAGCTGCTCCGTTGCCTCCAAAGAAGCATGAGTGGCTCAGCTGTGCCTTGGCTCATGCTCAGCTCACGGAAATTCTGAGCTTGGCTGGGAGCATGCAGAGATATACGAGGAGGCACAAGGGACACAGAGGCTCAGGGCTGGAACCATGCTTAGAGGCAGCTCGGGTTTTAAGCGTTGCTTTGATGTGGCTTATTGAAAATTAGAATCAGAATATTTATACTGGAGGAATCCGATGAGCTATAAAGCTATTTTTCACATGTCCAGTAGAGGCGGGTAAGAACGTTACACCAACAAACAGTACAAAAACATAATAGTAGTGCAAAGTACAAGAAAGATAAACAAATAACCCAAACACAAACAAATACAACGAAACCATCCCCATCCTACCAGGCAAAGCCCACTGAGGTATTGATTTTATTTTTGATTAGTGACCTGGCCACAAATGAATAGCTCAACAAAGTGGCCCATCATTTGGACATTTATAGCAGCCAAAATAATAGAAATAATCTCAATGCATGTTGCGCGAGAGCCAAGCCTGAGCCAAGCCATGGCTAAGACCCCACTGGCCTAAGTGTCCACGTCACTGGCCGAATGCCTGGTTCACAATGAATGCACCAGGTAGTAACGGGTGTGCATTTCATTTCACATTATTGTGCTTTGGTTGGAGTGGCTATGGTGGAGGTTATGCATGCATGTGGAGTGAGCGACTTCCGACAGACGTCTAGTAGAAGGCGTCTTATTTATTAAAAGCACAGGGCGATATACTTTGTAACGCGGCTACACCTAGGCTGTACAAACACGCAGCCCATCTCCGTCCTGTGTAGCTACGCTGGCTGGTTGACGAGCGTAGCGGCGGAGACAGAGCTGCTCTTGCAGAAGAACCAGCCACGTGGTCGAAGACGAAGAGATGACGACGGTAGCGACGCAACCAGGACCCAGACCCCACGCTAACAGCCCCGAAGCTCTGATTCGGTGCTCTTTATATCTGCCTGGAGTGGCCAAGCTCCACCTCTGGCCACGCCCCCTTTCTAGAACCTTCTAGGCCCTTCGGGATGGTTCCCGGAGTTTCTCGACTGACTCCGCCGTTGACCTTTACCCCAGATACGCCCCTTCATAATAAGGCATTATGTAATGCAGCTATAACCTTAATTACCCTTACAGGCCGGCAGGTATCACCCTGTCATTACACATCCATGCATGTGAGGGTGGTGACGGTGTATTAATGTGTGTTCTAGGTTGGGGTACACATGTGAGCTACTTTATCCGGCCGGGGAATGCCTTGGATGAGGAGGCATCTCTGCGTGGTACCACAGTTTACCTGTGTGAGAAGGTGAGATGTGGATTTCTTCTTGCCACAATATCAAGTGTTTTACGACCCGCCGATTTCATCTTTTCATTCTTAACTTTACGACATGATGTAAAATATTATGATGTAACGATCATCGCGGTACCAGTTTCCTCACAACTGTAATTGTACTTGACATTTTCACCACATTTATTTGCGTGCTTTTCAGTACTTCCCGTATGAATAACGATAACTTAAAAATGAATTAGAATTAAAAAATGTGCAACAACAATGCTAAATATCTCTCATGATGTTTTAAACGAGGTGATTTTTGCGGATTTCTTATCATATGATGTACCGTGACATCATGAGCGGCAGGCTATCGGCGCAGTGGTAACACTCGTGCCTTGCAGCAAGGAGACGCTGGGTTTGATTACTCAACTCTTGTGCCTTTTTGCTTGCAGTTTTGTTTGTTCTCCCCCCTGTTAGTGAATGGGTTTCCTCTGGATTCATCAGATTTCCTCTAAATAAAACCCATACAATCTTAACTGGCATTCGCGAAAACATCCCCTTGCTGAACAGTTACCTACAGGTGACTTAATCATGTGTGGGTTTGCTTGCAAAACACTCGTTGAGTTGGTGCATATGTATTTGCCAGATTGTGTTTATTGACAGAGAAGTTGTTGCGTTTATGTGTTTGTGCGCCTGCAGAGGATTGATATGGTGCCAGAGTTTTTGAGCTCAAACCTGTGTTCCTTGAGATCCAACGTCGACCGGTGAGATGCACCAACAACTGTGAACTCGCGAGTGCGCACATTGCAACCCATACTCAGCAGCTAACGTGCATTGTTGCCAGGTGCACATGTAATCCCATGATGCGTGGCACTGTTAAAGTGTCATTGTACAGATCCACACAAGCATGTGTACATACATAAGCAGCCAAACCAGGATGACACAATGGTAACACGTGTCTCACAGCAAGAATGGCCTAGGATTGATGCCCGTCTTGGTTGCCTTTCCATGAAGATTTTGTATGTTCTCCCCCTATTTAGCATGGGTTGACTCCAGGTTATCAGGTTTCCTCTCATCGCTAACATAAACGTGTTATTACTACTATGATCCTTAACCAAGAAAAGCCTCACTGAATCTCATAACTTCGTGAGGGTACTGCAAAGCTTTTGTAGTCGAACAATGGTTGCTACATATATATTCCAGTTGAGTAATTTGTAACAACCCAAACCGGTATTTGGGCAAACATCCCGCTGCTGAAAGAATGACTCGACTGCCAAAAACTTGGCAAGACCCTCCTGAAAAAGAGTCTCGAGACTTTGCGAGGCTTTTCTGAGTGAACACCCTGCACCACTCCAATGACGACGACTCCGCCACTCGACGGTGAATGGCGATGGTGCATGTGCTGTGCACGTGCAGGCTGGCGTTCTCGTGCATGTGGGAGATGACTCCAAAGGCTGAGATCGTGAGCACACGTTTTACCAAGAGTATCATCAATTCCAAGGTGATTTCCCCCCCCTCCCCCACAGACGTTCAGTTTTTGTAAAACTCTCGTTTGCTTTCACGTGTATTGTATCGGTGCCTTGCTATGTTAGTGCAGTTGAGGTTTCCGGATGGCTGAGAGGTCAGAGCGTTGAGCTTGCACCTCTGGGTTCACAAGTGGAGCGAGATGAACCGGGTTCACAAGTGGTATTATGTATGTTGAACTTCTTTTGCACCATACGTAGCCAACTGTGCTAATCGGAGGTGCGAGGTAGGACATGAAAGTAGTGAGTTGATGGTCTCTATCCAGTCAACAATCACTGCACAAAACACAGGTTTTTTTTTAGGTCGATCGTGTAAATATGTAAATGTGTCATTAAACCCACCCCCACCCGACACAGCCAACTATTAAGGGTTGTCACGTAAACAGAACATGCAAATTCGTCACGAGTACAGCACACCGCTGTGTTGTACCAGTGACGAATTGGCCACGTTCTGTTTATGTGACAACCCTTACCTGTCGGCTGTGTCGGGTGGTGGCGGGTTTAACGACACATTCATGTATTTACACAATCTAACCCAAAAAACCTGTATTATGGATGGTATTGGTCACGAAAGCCTACGTTTTAAACTCACTGCACAAAATACCACCAAATTACATTGCACAAAATTTGGTTAAATTCCAGCTTTGAGAATTCAAAAAATATAAATTTTGCTGTCTTTGGGTGAGCGTAACCCTCAGTGGTCATCGGAAGCCACGTAGACATCTGTTGAGTTCTGGCTTGGGCTTGGATCAGGCGTGGGGATTGTGTAATTGCGAGGACCCCATGGTTCACCCGTTGTGTGTTCATCGTATCCCCGCAGGCGTCTCTGACGTACGCAGAGGCTCAGCTAATGATTGACGACGTCGGGCGGAAGGACCCGGTCACCAGCAGCTTGTGTGGCCTCAACTCCCTGGCCAAGATCCTCAAGCAGAGGCGCATTCAAAACGGGTAACTCATTGTCAAGATCCTCATCCCCTCCACCGCCTCTGGAGCGCTGAGCAGTATGAATGGGTGCACCACATTTAGTCGATCGGCAGGTCGCCTGTGGCGCGGTAAAGTGTGGTTACTCCCGTGTCTTCTAAGATATCCGGCCAGCGCGGAAGAGTAGGCTAAAATACATTGAGAGGGACTGTAAAAGGGTGTATCTCTAGAGGGGCCCCCTCTTATGGGAGCCCCCTTATTCCAGCAGTGGCTTGAGCAAGCAATTGCAAGGCTGCACCTGTAGCTTTTTTTGACCCCATGATGCATGAGGCTTGGGTGAATACCATGCACAAACAATTGTTACAGGATTCATACTCTTTCTTTTTTTTTCAGTAAAGTCACGTAGGTAAAACTATAAAATAAAATAACAACTAAATTAAATCACGACGTTTCGGGCGCAACACAAGCGTCCTTCCTCAGGTGGGACAACCACAGCCAGAAACAATTGCTGAAGTGGGCAAAAAAGGGCTGTTGTAACAAGAGGCTATATAGGTAAGAGAGTGGGGGGGAGCAAGGGGGGAGAGATAGAGAGGGGGGGTGTGGGGTAGGGGAAGTGGGGTGCTGCTAGAGGGAGTAAAGGGGCGAGCACGGCAAAATGCCGCGGGGGGGGGGGGGGAGTGAGCAGGGCTGGGAGTGGGAGGCTGAAGAAGCTGGAGATGCGGAAATGAAGGCAACAATAAAGAAGTTAAGGTTTTACCTGGTTAATAACATCCTTCTAGATTGGAGTGTTACAGGCTGCTGCGGGGCTACATTGTGGGCAATAGAGGACAATGCAGTGACATAAATTGTTTTACTCTACTTAATGCTCCCATGTCTGTGCTCCCCCACCTTTGCCAACGCGTACTGACCACCACGGTTAAGTACGGTAAAACCACCCCACGACCCGCATGACATGGGGCGGCCCTCATCCAGCAGTGGATTGACTTAACAAGCTGTGCATGTTCAACTCAAATATCTGAGTTTGTGAAGTGTCTTATATTAAGATTCTGTGTTGTTTTGGCTGGACATGATCATCGCTCATGTCCCTTCTCCACCCGTAGGGCATTGACTCTGGCATCCCCTGAGGTCCGATTCCACATGGACAGCGAAACCCACGACCCGATCGACCTGCAGACCAAGGAACTCAAGTGAGTCTCGTCAACAAGACACCTCCCATGACTGCAATCCGACTGTTGTGCAGATCTCTCTATCAGAATCAAAATATTTATTTCTACTGGAAGAATCCGATGAGCTATAAAGCTCTTTTTTCACAGATGTCCAGTTGGGGCAGGTCACAACGTTACAACAACAAACAATACAAGCACACGTTAGGATTGCAAAGTATTGGAAAGGTAAACAAATAACTTAAACAAATATACAAATACAACTAAACTATTTATCTTACCAAATAAAACCCTGACCACAAATGATAGCTGAACAAAGTGGCTTATCACGTAGGAAATTTATTATCGGCAAAATAATCTAAGATAAAGATTCTTGACCCTTGTGGTTGATGTGTTGTGGTGGCGGAAACTGGTGCGTGTACACAGGGAGACCAACTCGATGGTGGAGGAGTTCATGTTGCTCGCCAACATCTCCGTGGCGGAGCGCATCGTAGGCGAATTCCCCGAGTGTGCGCTGCTCCGACGCCACCCGGCGCCTCCGCCTTCCAACTACGACATCTTGGTGAAGGCGGCGAAATCAAAGGTAGAGTTAGAACCCCTTTTAACGACCACCCTTGTTAACTAATCGCTTAACAACGGGCCTCCATAGAGCTCAATGTGTAGGCTTAACCGACCATTTCTCTGTTAACGACGGGCTGTTGTAGGTACAGTAAATATGAATTAATGCCACGTAGAAGGGAAACAATAAAATAATAAAAATATTAAACAATAAAATTATCACGACGTTTCGACTGCAACACAAGCAATCATCATCAGGTGTGAAAACCACAACAAGAACATTTGAAAAAAGTGGCAGTTATTTTTTACGTTAGCACCACGGAGAGAGATTTGACAGTTTGTTCAGATGGACGAGTCCATCTATGTTCGGAAAAGAGGAGGGGGGAGACAAAAAATAATGGATGCGTTCTGACAGCCACCTTAAGCGTGATCAATCAATTAAGACCCGAAATGGTTTATCAAATCTCTCTCCGTGGTGCTAACGTTAAAATAACCTCCGCTTTTTTCAAATTTTCTTGTTGTGGTTTTCACACCTGATGATGATTGCTTGTGTTGCAGTCGAAACGTCGTGAGAATTTTATTGTTTTATATTTTTATTATTTTATTGTTTCCCTTCTACGTGAATTTACCGAAAGAACCAAGAATATGAATCCCTGCAGTCACGAAAGCTTTAAATCAAAATGAATTAATGCATTTATTAACAGTGTTTATTTTAATATGATGTGTTTATAATGTTAGTATATTTATGTATTAATATCCATTGTTTAAATATTATAAAGTACGTTTTTTGGGTGAACAAGGGGAACTTTCGATGCTATCGGAACGAATTAAGCTTTTAACACGTATTTCCTATGCTCGCTTAATGACCAAATCCTTTAATGCTCAGGTTCGTGGAACCAATTACCGTCTTTAAGAGGGGTTCTACTGTCTCTAGATTGCTGTTAACCTTCCTTCAATATCATCCTCCTCGCAAGGAATTCAGAGGTCGCCGGGTGGCTCAAATTTTTGTTTGAGGTCTTTTGGTTTAACCGGGTGAGAACTCAAGAGACCATAATAGTCTCATTTGCAAGGGTCACCTGGGTCACCCTATGACCCAGAGATTACAGCTGGGACCCTGGCTTCAAAATCCAGCAGCCGCATTGAACATACTGTGTTATCAAGTGTAGGGAGTTGAAGGACTCGGCTCGTTTCCCAGCTACTCCACAGACATAAGCAACAAAAAACCATCACGATAAATGTAGTACTGTATTTAATTTTAGATAAATTCCAGCACTGAAATGTTGAAATATCAGGTCGACTTATCGTGATGAACATTGTGCTCAAAATGGGTGGGAATGTGCTACCCCCTACTGTGAAGCAGAGGTGTCTTGAAACGATGTCAGTATTGGCCTGAGCGAGCAATTGCAGGGCTGCACCTTTTACCTTTATCTTGAGATGTAGCCGTATAGTTTCCACTCGCCCTTAGAGGCAGAACAACTCAAAAGGTGTGACGAACCACAGACAACGCTGGAAGGCAGCCAGGCACTGTGCCAGATGTAGATTAATCCACTTGCTGTACTGCCTTCTCCTGGCAAGCCAGGTTATGGAAACCTGAATGCCCACAGGAAGTGCGCTGAATAACGTTTTCTTTACAATACACCACAACCCTTGCTGCTTCCCCAGCACTGAACTACAAGCCACGTGCGGGATAGTCACCTCACAAACGCCGGTGTGCCCGATTTTTTTGCGCAGAACATCGAGATCCAGGTGGACTCGGCTAAGGCGTTGGCCGAGTCCCTGGACCGGGCGGCGGTGCCGGGAACGCCACCATACCTCAACACTCTGCTGCGCATCCTGGCCACGCGCTGCATGATGCAGGCCATCTACTTCTGCTCCGGCATGGAGCCCGACACCCACCACTACGGGCTCGCCACCGCCATCTACACCCACTTCACGTCGCCCATTCGACGGTGATGTGCTCTGGCGTCAGGCACACGCGTGAAATCGACCTTCGCGATTATTGAGGGGACTATGTTGTTGTCTTGGTGTGGTCTGGAACTGTGCTGCCTTTCCAAAGTTTAGGAATTATTTATTAATTGATGTACTTATGCAATGTTAACTTGTCATTATGGCACACCTCCGATTAGCACGATTGGCTACGTACGGTGCGAATGAAGTTCAACATACAACTTGTATATCTTTTTTCTATTATTTACTTTTAGTGATTTGTTTACCTTTTCTATTCTAAGCACTCCTATCATTTACCTACTGGACGTCTGTCAAAAAGAGCTTTTATCGCAAATCGAATTTCTCCAGGATAAAGATTCAGATTTTGACTTATTTTTCTAAAAGGTCCTATAAACGGGAAGTTTGGCCAATTCCTTAAATGGTTGTTTGGCTTGTGTTGGAGAAAAACTAGAGGATCCAGAGAACACCAACACCTACAAGGAGGGTGACAGTGTTCCACGTGCAGAATCAAGAATCCATTGCCGTGTTGCAGCGGCGGCCAAAAGTGAATTGCAATTCTGCCATGGATCGCTAACGATTTTGTTGTGGATCTTAAATAAGAACACAGATATGAGCAGGCAGCAATTTGCGTTACATCTGATGACAAATAAAAAATCCTCAACAAAGAATTAAATTCATACATTAACAAAGCTAATTTCCACAAGCAGATGGTGCTAGAACGTGGTATGTCCAGAGTACAGTATTCTATCACAGCGTTAAATCCATCTGAGTCATTGTTTGCGTAGCTTTCTGGTGGATCGTGAAACCCGCTGAGATCCACCAGAATGAATCGCGGTGCTTGGTGGATTAATACCGCTGCTCCGTTGGCATCTCGTGGCCATACCGCAGCCTGTATCTACTGTAAATTTAATCTTTATATTAAATAGAGGCTACAACAAATGTGAATATTGGTGTTGTTGTCTCCCTGTACCGTTACAGATACTCGGATGTGATTGTGCACCGGCTGCTGGCCGTGTGCGTGGGCGCCGACCCCACGTACCCGGCGCTCACCGACAAGCAGAAGCAGCAGCAGCTCTGCAACAATCTCAACTACCGCCACAAGATGGCGCAGTACGCCCAACGCTCGTCTGTAGCTTTCCACACGCAGGTGGGAGGCGGAAGTGTGGGCCACGTGGAGCTTGCACGGCGTGTGCTTAGGCACCTGATAATGCGTCCATTCGTCTCTTGAAAGCCATTTTTAAGGTCACGAAAGCAGGCATCGTATTGTGCGTGTAGTAAGAATCAATTGTTTTCTTTTCGCACGCTTACGTGTGGTGGTGCCGTGGCTGTACTGGTTGGCTACACTTGACATTGCTTTTCAGCATTCTTCTGTGTTTGCTGAAAAACCTGGTCACTTGGCACATTTGCCCATGATGTGACAACTTTATTTTATTGGCTCTGTCAGGTGATGGAGGATTATAGTCAATACAATTGACATTGTACCTTCACGATTGAACTCAAAATAATCCCCATGACATGATGCCAATAGCACAACTGGAATAAATTAGCGGGGGGATGCGGAAAATTACCTTAAATTTTGTTAAGTAATTATGGGCTTGGTAAGTGATGCGCGTGTGTCTGCTCTTGGCCACGTAGCGGTGATTAACGGCTGTTGTTGTTGTGGTCTCAGTTGTTCTTCAAGAGCAAGGGAGTGGTGAGCGAAGAGGGCTTCGTGCTGTTTGTGCGCAAGAACGCCGTGGTGGTGCTCATTCCCAAGTACGGCTTGGAGGGGACGGTTTACTTTGACTCCAAAGATCTCAAGCTCAACGTTACCTTCGACGAGGAGGTAGGGCATGTGTTCACTTAACCGGGAGGCATTGGCATTTCCCGAACGGCTGAATTCTGCATTTAAACCCAGGACTGGCTTAATGCACTGGGACCCAAGCCCCCTGACCATCTCTCTACGATTAGGTTTCTATCAGACACACAGACACTTGGTTTAAGGTGGAAGAACGCAGTGAGATACGAAGCTCCGTTTTTTTGCCATTTGGCAGTGTGGACTATTACAGAGGAAGTTACACCGGTGGATACATTAGAGCCGGATGGCTCACAGGGCTATACCAAAATCAACTGAAACTGAATTAAATTATGTAAATGCGTTTCAAATATAAAACGGTCACAATTAAATTTGCTTTGGAAATAACTGCCATGACGGAGCCCGTATTGTCACGGAGAGGACATCACATTAAAAATACAGTAAAATCCCTCAGATCCGGAAGAATTATAGAGAAAATATAATGCTTTCTGTAAACAATGAGAAACTCGAAGGGCAGAAAAGTACTTGTAGAATAAAAACAAATGAGGGAAATAGTAGTTGATGCAAAAAGTGATCTCTAGATGGCAAAAAGCACATTTGTGATCAGTGGATCCGGTCCTTTCCAGCATGCCTTGCATGCCGCATTACATTGTCACTCTGCGTGGATAATGCACACAGCCTGATATGGACCAGAAGCTCAAAAGGGTCAACATTTGCAGCCATATTTAGGTATGTTCTTAACTGCAATTGTACACTCCATATAACCTAAGGCGGGCTGCATCTACTCCTTAATGATGGCCAAATAAGGCTTTAAAATTCCTTGGCTGGCCCGCACATCACGATCCCTCGGTTGGTTTGGTCATTGCAGCCATCGGCTTCTCATGCCTGGTTTTCAGCTCGCGGTGAGGTGGCCCAAGCGGTATTGCATTCGCTGTGTGTTGTGGAGATTTGTGTTTCAAACTCGGTGGCCACTCCGGTTAATACTGTGGTGTGTCTTCTTTGGTTCTTTCGGTAAAGTCACGTAGAATGAGAATAAAATAATAAATTGATAAAATAAAATAACACAATAATATTCTCACAACGTTTCGGCCACAACACAAGCGGCCTTCATCAGGTGAAGGGACGAGACTGTGTTGTGGCCGAAACGTCGTGAGAATATTATTGCGTTATTTTATTTTATCAATTTATTATTTTATTCTCATTCTACGTGACTTTACCGAAAGAACCAAAGATGATGAATCCTTGCAGTCACGAAATCTTTAAATCGAAACTGTGGTGTGTATTAAGCGTAAAATATTAACAGTGGACGTTAAAAGATCCTGTAACGTTATTCGTGTGCCAGCATCATGGTCCAAGGTTGGCAAATTACATGCAAATTACTTATTTGGGGAGCACATATCAATCGTTCGCCTCCTTTTACAAAGACGTAGCAGTGACCTTCTAATGCAAACGTTTTGAGAATCAGTGAGGCTTTTCTGAGTGACCCATGTAATAGTATGAATAATAACGTTGGGTTTACGTCAATCCGTGCTTGTGTGCAGGGCACTTGGCAGAGAGCAGTCAGCGGTAGTGTAGTGGTTAGCGCTCTGCGCTACGATCCCGGCGACTTGGGTTCGATTCCTTCGCACGGTCAACACCAGTGATGATTATCTGAACCGGTCCTGGGCCTCCCCTAGGTTGACTCGGAACTCAATTGAATGCCTGGTGCGGTGTGTAAACATCGCCACTGGGGAGACAAAGGCGGCCGGGCTTGGCGCTGGCAACCCACCTCCTTGTGTGCCGTGCCGGCCTTCATCTGTGCTCCTCGCCAACAGCACTTGCCCCAACAGTCTGTTAAGGCTACATTGGAGATATGTCTTTGTGTTTTGTGTAGGGCCCCACGCTGTGCGTGGAGGGCATCGCGCTGAACATGTTCGACCGCGTGCGCGTGTCGCTGGATTCGTCCAACCTGCAGCACCAGCGGATCCGCATGCACCTCGTCCGCCCGGAGGTACTCACCGTGCGGCGCGACGCGCAACCTCGGAATACCACCGATTTGTATTGTGACCATGCTGCTGTTGCTGCTTGCTGCGCCAGCAGTAGTGCACAAAAAACAAACGCTCGCCGCATCGGAACGTCAGCGGGCCGAAAATTAATGACACAAGCCACAGCATAGCGCTTGTTGCCATGCAACCCAAACTGTGGGACCGTATAGTAAACCCATAGAGACACAGAGATACATAGGAGATACAGAGAGACCCATTATGATTCCTAGGGATTCATAGAGACTCATACAGATACATAGCAGTGCATTAAAAACAAGCTCCTGTACGATTGTGGCCATGCAACCCAAACTATGGACCACATTTTACACCACTGTAGTCTGCGCTCCTTCAATGGAGGGGGTGGCAAGATGACACAAACTCTCTCCTGAGGCTCTCCCGTGGCTATCAGACCCATCCATTCGCATTTAGCCCCTGAACTTAATACCCTTATAACACAGGAATAAAATATAAACTCCGGTCTTGGATGGAAAAAATATATGTATAGCTAGCATTTTGAGCTGCAGTCTGTTGTCCTATACCTCCTGTAACTGGCAAATTGGATATAACGCGATGATGAACGTATGAGGGAACGCATTTTTTTGTATAACGCGGATCTGAACTGGATTTAACTCGGTTGAATGAATGGAACTACGTCGCGCGATTAGGAATAAGCGGTTGTGTAACGGCTGCCTCGGCGTAGCATCACACAAGGCGGGATGCTGCTGGATGCTTCTAGATGCTACCCACGTTCCTTAGTCTTTGTTCAGCCTGTGTTACGCATCTCACGCGTTATTGCGGAATGCGCTTTACCCCATATAATATATATTATTTATTATAACACGATTTTTCCAAAACGCGGTGTTCTTGAGGTACGCAACTACCGTATTATAGAACAGACTGTATATCCAAAGCCTATGGGATACTATCCCTACCTATATCAGTTGTGACTGTCCGTGTGTTTAAATCCAGCTTGAAAACGTCGTTATTAATTGGCTTTTCCTGGATTCTGATTGGTTATTACTGTGAGGGGAATCATTATGATTAGCTTTTATTACATTTTGCATGCTGTGTAAAGTGTCAGTATCACTGTCATTATTGTTATTATCGGCTTTTACTTCATTTCTATTGGCTTGTATCTATACTTGAGTAGTTTTTTTAATGTCCAGTGCTTTTTTGAGATATTTCGATATCCAAGGTGCTGTATAAATTAGATTTTTATTATGGCCCTAGTTCATTGCACAAGAAGGGCCATTATCTGAAACGTGACCTATTTAAATGATCGTTTGGGGCTGTTGTTGATGAATGCGAGTTCTCAAAATACCAAGCTAAGTCAGGGTGTGGGAGCCTTGGTAGATATCAGATGTCTTAACAAAACTCCATGAGTCTGTTCTGCATGGGTTTCCTCCGGGTTCTCTGGTTTCCTCCCATATCTAAAAAGAATCATGCGTTGAAACTGGTATTAAGGTAGTTTACGTATCGCCATGGGCGGCAGGGTGGCACATTGGTAAACCCTTGCGTCTTGCAGCAAGAAAACTGGGTTTGATTCCCAACTAGAGTGTTACTGTGTGGAGTTGTCATCTTCTCTCCCCCTGTTCCTCAAAAGTCTTCAGACTTGACGAAGTTTTTCAGTGTTAATAAGTGTAATAATAACGTATCACTTGTGTTGGAAATACTCGCATGTGTGTGTGTGAGAGCATTGGTGTAGTGGTTAGCACGCTGCGCTATGAACCCGGCAACCCAATTCCCACTCACCGCCAACACCAGTGAGGATTATCTGAACTGCTGTTTTGCCTACCCAAGGTCAACTCTTTCTTAAATGAGTACCTGGTGCAGTGTGTAAACATCAGCACTGGGGAGAGGTGTTGGCCACTTACCCCCTCGTGGGCCATGCCGCCTAACAGCAGCACAGTCTGTTAAAGGCTTATTTGGGTGACTATCTTCGTTGTACGTTTGTGCCATTTGTGTGTCCGCTGTCACAGATTCCAGGCTACAACCCTGCGGAGTCCACCCCATGGGGCTCGCCTTCTCCCCGGCCTAATAAACCCAGACAGCACTAGTGTATCGTGGATGCGGTGTCAACAAGATGTCGGAGGAGGTGCATGAGTGGGCACACACTCTGGGTTTTACATCTGCAGAGTTAATTAAGTGTACATTGTGCTCGCAAGCAGAGGTGAACAATTGAAAAAAAAGCAGTGGCGGTTATGAGAAATGTTACCCTGAAGTAACAGACGGTTTGCACTGTGAACTTGCAATCCAGAGGTCACCGGTTCTTCGTTCTCCTGTCGCAGCGGTTCAAATGGTAGTACAATCAGCCAATGAAGGTGTATACGCGTCAAGATGTATGAAAGGTTTAGGATATCTTATGCCCCACTTCTTTGCCAGCCAAGACACTGACCCCCTTGTGATGAAGGTGATTTCACAAAAATATTGGTTACTGAATCGGTGGTGTTTATTGACTAACGCAGCAGTGTCCAACCCACAAAGCACTGTGATCCATTCTGGTATATCTCAACATGTTCCGTGATCTACCAGCAATATATGACCAACAGTTACCCGGATGGATTTAACCGACTAATAGAACACTGTAGACATGCCAAGTGCTAGTGCGATCTATTGGTTTAAGATATATATTATTAATCCATTAATTCTTAGTCGGGGATTTTGTTTTGCCATCTGCTATAACAAGAATTGCTTTATATTAGAGGTGTTAATTCCTATTTGTCCAGAGATCCACAATCAAATCTTTTGCGATCATCCACCCATGGATCGCGATTCACATATCGGCTACCACTGATCTAACAGTTGAAAACCAGTTTAACACGTAGGCTTTCGCGACCAATATCCATAACACAGGTTTTTTGGGTTAGATCGCGTAATAAATATTTAAATGTGTCGGTAAACCCACCACCACCCGACACAGCCAATTCGAAAGGTTTGTCACATTAACAGAACGTGCCAATTCGTTACTAGTAACATCACACCAGTGTCTTGAAGAGCAAAGCCCCAACATTTACAATCTGAGTACAATGTTTCACCAGTAATTACAACCAGCTTCATCAGGCGACAGCCAGATTCGTGGAGAATCCTCGTTCCTTAATGCGCATGCATAATGTGTGTTGATTAACATATAAATAACCCAATCGGCAATGGATACCCGTAGTCATATGCATTCATTGATTCCCCTCCCAATTCGCGAAAGAAGTGCTCACAAGTGATGGCTGTCGCTTGATGAAGCTAGTTAGTGCTGGGGAAATGTTGTAATTAGATTGTAAATGGTGTGGCTTTGCTCTCCAACACACTGGTGGACTGTACTAGTAACGAATTGACATGTTCTGTTTATGTGACAAACCTTACTAATTGGCTGTCGGGTGGTGGTGGGTTCAACAACACATTTATATATTTAAACGATCTAACCCATAAAACGTGTATTATAGTTGAAAACCTACAATTGTGCCAAGTTTGGCCTGTCGGAGTGGGCCATTAGGGTGGCCACTCGGAGGGCAAAGCTCTGGGGAATCCGAGCAAGAGCTTCGAAGTATGATTGTGCACGGTGACACCCGCAGGGGTCTCGTGATGGATGGCAAATGGAAGATATTTTTTTATCGCGAGAGGATTCCCTGCAAGGGATGTTAGGTTACTTATTCTTGTGAGGATGCCATTTACTGTATGAAGGGGCAGCGGTCAGCTGCATAGAACAGAGTATAAAATTCCCCGAGCTGTTGCTGTTTAAATCGTCGGTTTAATGAAGAATTTCACCTCAGGTATTTTTTACACAGCTACCCCACCCCTCATCGGACTCTGTGCAATCACACAAGAAATATTTTTGGAAAAAATGTCGGTGTCAGAAAATTTTAAGGTTTAATCGTTTACAAATGCGCATTTCGTTACAGCTTCTCTTGTCCTTTAGACGTGCAAAGATAATTTCTGACAAAATATTGACACGTTTTCAAATTGTTTCGTAAATGGTTATAACTTTGCTCACGTATATACAGTACTTGGGCAATAATTCTGAGCTCCTGGAGTAGTGGTAAAGATTTAAGGGAGTTGATGTCTTTGCGACTTTGTGTAAATGTGTTTTACATTTTTTAGCTGAATCGTATATTCACAAGCATGTACACATGAGTTATACGCGTTTATATACAAAATTAAACCGATTTCTTTTCCATGCATCTTCTGTTATTTTGGTTACTTTAAGTTACGTTTTCCACTGCTGGATGAACATCTCGCCACGTGATGTTGGATGTCAGGTTTAGTTTGACCATACTTCACCATGCTGGTCACTGTTGGATGATAATAATGTCCACTTGCAATGCACCACCGCGCAGTATTCACTCGCCTTCGAATCGAGTCCTGCACCGCCGTTTCACATGCAAATTTGATTCTCAATCCCTGGGCCAACTTGCTCCTGATTAGCATGCGATTTGCCACATTTCGATCTCGGAGGTGATTAAATGCGCCGGCTTCCAGGCTTGTTGAGCCGCTCGGAGCCCAATTAACGAAAATTGTTGCCAAAGCAAAAGCGTGAGCTCGAATGTTTGTCCGTGTTCTTTTCAAACCACCAGTCGAACGCCGGCCTCTGCCCACTCCGACCGTGCGCAGGCCCTGGCCGTCGGGGAGGCCCTCATGGTGCCTCACGGCAAACGTGGGGCCCGGGTGGGCGCGTCGACGGTTGATCGCGTACAGGCGGTGCAACTCCCACAAATGAAACATCACACCTTGCTGATCTCGTGTCCAGGAGCATAAACGATCATCACGCAAACTCCGGTCATCCTCGCAGCAGCAGCTCTTGGCCATCGAACAAAGACGATCACCGCTTCCTTCCGATATTAGAAGCCACGAGCTATGAACGACTCGGAGGTTCGAGCAACCACAGCCGAGTGGGAAGGCAGCAGCAGCCCAGGCGGTGAGCCAGCTCCAAAATCCCCCAAGCACTGAAGTTCTCGATTTAGTACATTGAAAAACACGACGGTAAGTGAAACAACGTAAATCGAAACCAATTTTGCCATTCACTTGAGGGGCCGTCCATAAATGACGTCACGCAATTTTTGACCTCTCGTCACTCGGCGTCACAAAAAGTCAGACCCCCCCCTCAAATATGACGTCACAAAGCTCTGCCCCCCCCCCAAAACCATATTTCCATTTTGAAAATAAAACATGCTTCAACTATTGTCATTGTAGTGCGTGGCGCTGTACTAATGTTGTAGGAGTGTTATAACAATTAGTGTTATAACAATTCTATACTTAAAGTTGCGCATTTTGATGTGACGTCACATTTCTCAAACCCCCCCCTCCCCCTCGTCACAAATGTCTGAACCCCCCCCCCCCGAGGTGCATGACCGCGTTACCGTGTTCATTCTGTGGTGAAGGGATGAGGAAAAGGAAGAGGGAAAAGCATCCAGTGTCGCCGCACGCAGGCAACGTGTTTATTACACAGTGGTCAAAATATAAAAATGCATATATATGTAGTGGGTTCCACGGACACTGGAGACGTCTTTAGAGGCAACACGGTTTATTTGTAACTTTGAACAGAACTCCCCTTAACTCCCACTATCTAGGGAGGTACAGCCTCCGGGCTAGCGTGCCCTCGCACTGATCAAACCTGGCTCTCAGCCCTCTGGCTATCTATGCCCTAGGGGAGGCTAACTGACCCGACCCAGCCAAGGTACGGGTCCTGACCACTGGTCCGAGCTCGGCCCAGCCCTTACAAGGACGTCGGACTCGAGGTCCCAGGGTCCTAGCTAGGGAGGCTACTCTGACCCGACCCAGCCAAGGTGCGGGTCCTGACCACTGGTCCCCGCTCGGCCCCGACCCTTATAAGGATGTCGGGTCCCAGTGTCCTAGCTAGGCTGGTCTTCTGTTCTTCGTCTTCGGAGCACTGCCCCGAGCTGTCCCAGAGGTGCCCCTTTAATACACCTCTCGGGGGCTCTCCGCCCCCGGTACCGCCCCCTCTCTAGAACCTTCCAGGGGGCTCTGGAAGAACCCCCCAACCCCTCACCTGGGGCCTGGCTGAGGGTGGCACCCCCTATGGGCTTGTGCCCGCAAATGCAGGTAAGTATACCGACGGTATAGGATGTGCATTTATGACGCTACATATATGCGAGAGAGTTTGTGGACAAGAGTCTGCTCTGCGGGAAGCAAGCATTGCCATACGAATGAGATGAGCTCGCGTTTGATGCGGGCAGTCTTGAGGACGACTGTCGACAGGCACGCGTGGAGGCACGCCGTGGTCACAGCGCAGCGCCGACTCGTGTAGGTGGTGATGGCCCAGTTGTAGAGAGGAATGCCGGAACTTGGAGCAGATGTAGCCGAATGTAGGATAGAGCATCTTGAGGAGCGTTGCCCTCGACCCCCTCCGGGAGGCCGTATGGTTTACTTGGCACTCCCGTCCCTTAGAGTCCAGTCTGATGTAGGCCTCCTCAGGTTCCAGCAGCCTGGCTTCGTAGGTCTTCATTGCACCGCTCTGCTCGTCTAGCATAGTCTGAAGGGTCATATGTGGCTGCCTCCTGAAACTTCACCGTCCTGCAAACCTTACTCGACATCTCGTTGAGGACCCGAAGAAGGGCAGTATTCTCTTTGTTTTGTTTTTTACAAAAGGGCTTGTAAGAGCTCTCGTTCCTCCCACCGCGATCTCTGGTGTCAACTTGAACGGGGGGGGGAGGGGAGACAAAGCTATGGCTTTTTCCCAGGGGATCTGTCTTCCATGGAGCACAAAGATACAGGCGGAAGGTCCCGTTGGCCTAGCCATGAGGTCAGGCTCGAGTTGCTTACTGAGGACCCTACACTTAAGGAGGCTGTGGATCGTCCTAGGAAGCTCCAAAGTAGAAAACCAGCTTTCCAAGGCCCCCTATAAAGTGCCTGAGTCCAGGTAGAAAAATAGGAAAACTATCAAACAGGAAAGCGAGTGGTTATGTTGGGTCGAAAAAGGTAATGTTCTAATAATGTAGGGGTTGGAGCGGTCATTGCTGCTTACTCGGCCATGACGTCACTGCAACTCGTTTGATTAACACTTTTAAAATAAAAAATCACGACGCGTACTGAACATATTATTCCGAATCGGTTTTACCACCACTACCACCATGACACAGTGGCAAGGCTGGCACATCGCAGTGCAGCTGCTACGCTGAATCATATGAATAAATATAATCAAATCTAGAAATATCCTTTCTGTACCCAGGAGAGCCACATTGAGTCTCGAGACTCATTATTAGCTCCGTGCTGCATTGAGATGTTTGGACAATTTCAAGCATCAGGGTTCGGCACGTAGGAGGAAACCGGAGAAACGCGCAAATGTTGTGAAGCTGGCTTGGTGGTAGAAGTCAGTCCAGAACATTTGGCCCCACACCTATCACTGTAACGAATCAGTGTTCTACGGGGGCATTCTAAGCGAGGACTGATTGTATTAAAATCTACTTTGATCTACGAATCGTAATGTATCAATAATGTTAACGTGTAACATGCCCCACGGTTTTTCTTAATCTGGAAGGAGAGAACAACGGATGATCTGTATGCTGATGATGTTGGTGATGATCTCGTAATGGCTGTTCACTTCGAGGAGTGGGAGAGTCTGATGGTGAACCTGGATCGTGCCAATAAGAGGTAGGGCCTTACCATTTGCCCTACCAAATAAATCAAAGCAGTACCTGCCTTGATATTTTGTATGTCTTCAAGGACTCCACCCCCTCAACTCCGCATGATAGGTAGTTGTGGAAAGAGTGGAGGTATTCGCATATCTGGGCAGTTGTTTATGACCAGCTCCGATTTCAGAGCGGAGGTCTTACTCTGAATTAGTTCAGTGGCATATCCTTTTTTTCAGCTGTTTAGCGCCGTATAAAAGTTACATGGCCTATCACTTCATACAAAGCTCTGGTTCTTTTCTGCCAAACTTGTCCTCTCCCTCCCAGCTATAACCTCCCGAAAGCAACATGTGACCTTTGTTTTGGCGTGACAAACACCAGTGAAAGCAAAACACCGAAAGTGTAATGACTACACATAATGCAAGAATCTCAATTGTATTTCTCAACGGGTATTGAATATGAAGTCCCAGGAGTGGTGAAGGTGCATCAGCCTGCAGACCCACAGGTGGCAGCGGTGGATTGGCTTGCAGACGTTGGGGTGGTGGTGGATTGGCCTGCAGACGTTGGGGTGGTGGTGGATTGGCATGCAGACGCTGGGGTGGCGGCGGTAGATCGGCCTGCAGACGCAGGGGTGTCGGTGGTGGATCGGCCTGCAGATGTAGGGGTAGCGGCGGTGGATCTTCCAGCAGTAGCCGACCAGTGAAGTTCTCGAATAAATTTACGCAATTTGCCGAACCTGGTGGCTTTGGCACAGACGGTGGTGGTGGTGGATCTCCCAGCAAAAGCTGGGGAGGCAGTGGTGCATCTGCCAGCATGAGCTGGGTTGGGATGACAGCGTTGGATCTCCCGGCAGCAGCCGGGGTGGTGGTGGCGGTGTTGGAGATGCCAGCAGCAGCAGGGGTGGCAGCGCTGAATCTGCCAACATCAAGCGCCATGGCGGTGGGGGTGAATAATATGCCAGAAGCAGTCGGGGTGGGGGTGGCGATGCATCCCCAACAGCATCACTGGTGGTGGCGGCGGAACTGCATGTGGCTGCCAGGATGGCGTTGGAGGAGGTGGTGGTGTTGGTGGAGACCGTGGCCGTGGCTTTCTCCAGCTCCTTGAGCTATCGACGCATCATTTCCAACTGCAGATGGCGCTCCACATTCTCCCGTTTGTATACTTGAGTGCAGGGAAATCATCGACAGTTTGGTCAACATTAGCCCCTACACGAGCCTTCTAATCATCGCAACTCTTCAAACTATATCGCTTATATAATGTACATAATTTCAGTCACAACAAAAATTACATATAATACATCGGGGCTGTGAAAATTACGGCTTCGTATTGTCATGCGAACGGTGAGGAATCAGCCCAGAACTACACGGGAGGATCTTGTCAATGATCTCAAGGCAGCTGGGACCATAGTCTCCAAGAAAACAATTGGCAACACACTACGCCGTGAAGGACTGAAATCCTGCAGCGCCTGCAAGGTCCCCCTGCTCAAGAAAGGTCATATACATGCCCGCGTGAAGTTTGCCAATGAACATCTGAATGATTCAGAGGACAACTGGGTGAAAGTGTTGTGGTCAGATGAGACCAAAATGGAGCTCTTTGACATCAACTCAACTCACCGTGTTTGGAGGAGGAGGAATGCTGCCTATGACCCCAAGAACAGCATCCCCACCGTCAAACATGGAGGTGGAAACATTATGCTTTGGGGGTGTTTTTCTGCCAAGGGGACAGGACAACTTCACCGCATCAAAAGGACGATGGACGGGGCCATGTACCATCAAATCTTGGGTGAGAACCTCCTTCCCTCAGCCAGGGCATTGAAAATGGGTCGTGGATGGTTATTCCAGCATGACAATGACCCAAAACACACGGCCAAGGCAACAAGGGAGTGGCTCAAGAAGAAGCACATTAAGGTCCTGGAGTGGCCTAGCCAGTCTCCAGACCTTAATCCCATAGAAAATCTGTGGAGGGAGCTGAAGGTTCGAGTTGCCAAACGTCAGCCTCGAAACCTTAATGACTTGGAGAAGATCTGCAAAGAAGAGTGGGACAAAATCCCTCCTGAGATGTGTGCAAACCTGGTGGTCCAACTACAAAAAACGTCTGACCTCTGTGATTGCCAACAAGGCTTTTGCCACCAAGTACTAAGTCATGTTTTGCAGAGGGGTCAAATACTTATTTCCCTGATTAAAATGCAACTCAATTTATAACATTTTTAACATGCGTTTTTCTGGATTTTTTTGTTATTCTGTCTCTCACTGTTCAAATAAACCTACCATTCAAATTATAGACTGATCATTTCTTCGTCAGTGGGCAAACGTACAAAATCAGCAGGGGATCAAATACTTTTTTCCCTCACTGTATGTGAGGAGTCTGTGGGTCGCAACATCACGTACGGCTGGAAGTAGGACATTCCAGACTAAGAGGGTTCATGATGGCAATGTCAACGACACTGAACCAGCCAGCACAACTCACTGCCAATAACACATATCACATAATTCACTCTTAAGCAATTGTTCAATCAATTAATTTAATCACTACAATTAAAACCAAAGAATCTCCCAGAACAAACACTTCGCACTCTCCTCCGTCAGCCACCTGCATCGACAATAAAAACGCATCAGTCCAGCAGTGGATAAAACCTGGCGTGGGAGGTATGGGGGGGCGGCTTACACTTGCGGTGGACAGCAGGGGGGTGTCTGGATGCAGTAGCCATCGCAGATCAAGCGGTAGTACTTGTCATCGACTGCCATGCGCCAGGGTAATGGGCCTCTCCTACACCCACACACATCACACATCCAGCGGCACGCACGTCACACCGAGGAGCACGCACGTCACACACCGAGCAGGTTGCACAGGTCTCCTTTATCAAGACAAACGTGGAGCAGATTACAACTACAACTCTTCTACGCCTGTCACAATGCCCCCCTTTCCCCCCCTCCCCAGTTTATGGGGTGGCGCGGGCCTCACTCCCCCCTTCGCGTCAGCCCCTACTAATAAATGGTCCGGTTGCATTGTGAATGCACCACTCGAATGATGTGCAGTCCTGGCGCACTGTAACGGGCTCGTGATTTACTCACTAAAATTCAATGTAAAAAAATAAAAACGATCCCAAGACATTATGTAAAATAAAGGATGGCCATCGTTTGTCAGCATCACAGGCGAAAATTGGCATGTAAAAAAACTTCAATGGGAATCACTCAATTGGGATTGCTCGCAGCAAACAGCACTTGACCTGCTTGCAGGTTAGGTGCTGAATAACCGTGTGTCACACAGAGAACAGTTGCCACTGAGGGTGCCCTTTTCAAATGCTTGAGATGATATGTGATTATCGGGTGTAACTGTGCACACTTAAAAAATTATAAGCGAACTATTATCGTTTCAGGTGGCAGGGTGGTGCAGCGGTGATCTTTGACCCTCGCAACAAGAAGGGCCTTGGTTAATTATCCGACTGGCACTTTGCGGAGTTTTCTACGTTCTCCCCTTTGTTCTGTATGGGTTATCCAGTTTGCTCACGTAGCTAGAAAACACACTATCACAATGTAACTGGGTATTGGCCAAGCATCCCAATGCTAAAGTTACCTGCAAATTACTTCACTGGGATGACACTCGGCAGCAGAGCCGGATGATGGCTTGCTGGGGCCCTATGCCATTGTCAAGCTTAAGAGGCCCCTTCTATGAATGCCTGTATATTTTTGTAAGCAGAATGAAAATCACTGCTTTGGAGAGTCTTTTTTTCTCACCGATCTTAATGTTTTCTAAACAATTATGTTAAAACTCGAAACCTTGAGTCCATTTCTTGTTTCGTATTTAGAGCCCCCCCCCCTCTCTTAATGCGAGGCCCTAAGCTGTAAGTGTAGCCGGTGTGAGCTCGCCTGTGATGAATCACACGTATAATTGTGCACTCTTATTTTCTATGGGTGGCCAGGAGAATTTATTATTATTCAAGTGAATGCAATGGTGATCAGGGGATTGGACCCAGAGCCCCACGTACACAGTAGAGTACAAGGGAACGCCCACAGTACAGATTTGAGCTGACCTCCAGATTGAGAAATTGAACTGTGTTATGACTTGGAGGGTGTTTCTGAACGCGATTGTTACCGACGCGTCCCGAAGGGAGGAGAGGGGACAGGGTGGACCGGCTGCATGAGCTTACTCTTTGGCACTGCACAGCACAACATCGCCTGCCTACTGCAAAAAACTCGGCAGGACCTTCCTGAAAATAAAAGTCTTCGGAATCAGTGAGGCCTGTCCTTCGGAGGACAGGCGTAGTCTTGGTCGTCACAAGCGAACATTTGTTTCTCCACATTAATTTGTATCCCCGGGTTACCATCAGGGCTGGGCGCTGCAAGCTTAGCTTCTGAGATCTGATGAGACTGGTAGCCGTTTTTTAAAAGGTAATTTCGGCATCTGGAGCCCAAGCATGCAACAACTTTATGCAACTTCTTGGTTCTTTCGGTAAAGTCACGTAGAATGGAAATAAAATAATAAAAATAAAACATAATAAAAAATAAAATTCTCACGACGTTTCGGCCACAACACAAGTAGCCTTCTTCAGGTGAAGGAACAGAACTGTCGGGACGACAGCGCTTCAATAACTGCTGCTAAAATTCGCAGGGTCTTTTAAGTTAGGTGGGAGAGGTAAAGCGCCTTGACAAAGGAGTTTACATATCAAACAGGATAATTTAGCATTGAAATAGCTGTGTTAAAGTGTTGGATCAGCAGGGTGTTAAAGTCAGAAATTAGCATGTAACTGGGAGATTAGCATGATGTTAATGTGAGGGATTAGCATGCGACTGGTCACGGAAATAGCTATGTTAAAGTCAAAGTTTACATATCAACAGAGGCATTTAGTATATGGACGCTAAAGGACTGCAACAACCTAACTATTATACAATGAAACCGATGTGAAAAAAACTAAGTATAAACTACATCAATATAATAAATGTACTCAATATATTCTTCAATAAGTTGAGCTATAAACATAAAGTAACTGGGTATACACTACACTATATAATGAATACCATATAGTAAACGAATTAACAAAACTAAAATATAAACTACATCAATGTTATCAATAAACTCCATATACTCTCCAATCAGCTGAGCTACTAACAATAAGTCATTATACATTACAATGCCCTATGGCGAAAAAATGGGTGGCGGTTTTTTCCTTCTTTCCAACGTTAGCACCACGGAGAGCGACGAGCCTCGTTCAGACGGACGAGTCCATCCATGCTCGGAACGGAGGAGGGGGGAGAAACAGCCACGATGCGCTGCTCTGTCCTGTGTTGCGTTACAACCATGCCATAAACTAGACTACTATACATTGTAATGTTATACCTTCCAATCTAAACTACATTGTATTATATCGTATACACAGCCCAATGTAAGCTCTAACATTATGCAGTATATTGATATGTCTCCAACTAAAATTTTCCAACATTACACGACTATTCACCATAATATACACTACCATAGACAAACCCACCCTTGAATTATAAAATGCGTTACTTTACACTACCCTATACTTTAGACTGTAAAATGTTAGACTTGTAATATTACACTATGTATTATTCTACCAACCCTACTGTATACCACACTGCTGTATATTCACTATACAATTACGATACTATATATTGCCTTATGAATTATGTTAAACATTACAATGTTATACTATTTATTATTATATAACATGCTATAAACCATACCATTGACCGTCGTGTGAAAGGTATTAAGAGGCAGTGCCAGTGAATGGACTGCGGTCTGAAAGTCACCATAAAATACAATCAATTAAGAACCGAAATGGTTTATAACATCTTTCCAATGGTTACTAAGCCAGAATCCATCTTCTCGGTTGAAATTGTCTCTGTGTTTGTATATGTGGATGGCCTCATGAACGAATCTCTCATGGTAGCCGGATGGCTTGCAGAGAACGTCCGTCTTAGAGAAGTCAATGTCATGTGAGCCCACTGAATTATAACAGTGATCTGCCACGGCTGAGGTGTTCGTCCTACCATGTTTCAAGTCTGCTTTATGTTCACGGATGCGGTCCGAGATATGTCGTTTGTTTTCTCCAATGTAACTGCTACCACAGAGGCAACTTAGTTTGTAGACGCCCGGGTACTGTATGTCTGGAACCACATCTTTTACAGACGGAACCAGATCACGGATTTTATGTACTGTGTTGAATCGGACCTGGATCTAGTGTTTATTCAGGATTTTGGAGATCTTTTTTGTGACCCCCGCAATGTAGGGTAAGGTGATGGTTTTGAATGGCTCCTCAAGAGGATTCTTCTTCATGGCTGGAGTGATGGCTTTGCGGATTGTGTAGTCGGAGTAACCATTAGCCTTGAGAGCTTGGTGTACGTGCTTGAGTTCACTGGCAATGTGTTCCTGGTCGGAAATGCATTGGGCACAATGGTATAGAGTCTTGATGAGGGAGTTCTTCTGGGATGGATGGTGGTGGGAATCCGGTTTTAAGTAAGCATCCGTATTGGTAGCTTTCCTGTAGACAGAGTGGCTCATTGAACCATCAGGTCTCCTTTTAATAAGGACATACACAAAGGGTAGCTTGCCATCTTTTTCGACTTCCATGGTAAATCTGATGGCTGGGTGTATGGAATTGATGTGGTCGAGGAATTGGTCTAGAGCAGGCCGGCCATGTGGCCAGATGATAAAAGTGTCATCCACGTACCTCTTCCATAACGTCAGGCGTAGAGTGGCAGTCTGGATGGCATCAGTTTCAAATTTCTCCATGAAAACGTTGGCCCCCGTGGTGCCTCACCACAAACGTGGGGCCCGGTCAGCCGCGTCGACTGTCGTGATCGCGTACAGGTGGTGAAACTGCCACACATGAACCATGATACCTTGCTGATCTCGTGTCAAGGAAAATAAACCAGCAGCCCGTCGTTAGCAATGGGAATGATCGGTAAGGGAACACATTGGTCTCTACAGAGGCACTCCACTATTATACACCACTACTATACAGTAAACATTGGGCTCTATGGAGGCCTATCGTTAAGGGATTACCCGTGAACATGGGGTGGTCGTTAAGAGGGGTTCTATTGTATATAACAAGTTTAAATATTTAATAAGTTAATAGAGAGTACTCAACTGAGATGGCAGAGGAGTTTGCTAAACTCACAATACAAAGGCCACTGTTCCAGCCTCTGTGGTTGGACCATCTCTAGCTCCACCCACCTACCTTGATGCACCTATCTCAGGCCTATATAAGACCTTGTCTCAGCAACTTTCTCTCTCACCTGACCTGAAGACGATTGCTTGTGTTGCGATCGAAACGTCGTGATATTTTTATTATTTTTTATCTACGTGGCTTTACCAAAGGACCCATAGAATATAATCATAAACAGGTTACGTCCTCTACATGGACCCCCCCCCTCATTATTAATCATGAGCAGGTGACGTCCTCCAAATGGACACCCCCCTCCATTGATAATAATTAGCGGGTGACATCACTCCACATGGGGGGGGGGGGGGGGGCGAGGTGCCTCCTCTCCCCTCCTAAGCGTCAACTTATCAACTCACTACAAAGGCAGAACCCTCACGTAACGCGATCTCCATAACGCTATTGAGACATCTAAGTAAAAAGAACGTCATGATGAACAAGGGATTATAACCTTTAAAGGAAATAGGTCTGTCACCACGGCCTTACAAATTGCACACAAATGGATGCAATGAATATCACTTTGCGGTCTGCTTTGCGCTTGCAAGTTTCAGATTTACTGCAATACACCCATGCTTGGACGGGCAAAAGGCTAGTAAACAAATAATCCCCTCGCCCGCTCCCCACCACGATATCACACAATGATATAGTACTTCCTTGTACAGTATACCCAATAAAGACCAAATCTAATCCCCATGATAGGTAAATTGATATACATAGAGCTTGCCGGCGATAGGTCTAAACCACGAACTATGAACTCGTGATATTCAAGGGTCTCCCGTATTTGGAATTTGCATGTTCTCCCCATGGTCACGTTGAGATAATGACTATGAATTTTCACATAAGCCACCTCGTTGAGCAATCATATGTGGCCAGGCTGCTTCTGTAAAAGAGCTATATATCTCAGTGGGCCTTACCTGGTCAAATAAAAATAGGTTGCTTACAGGAGTTGAATGGATTGCCACATCACAGGGATGTGAGGAATCGCAGCATGGAGAGGGCTTCATCCAGCAGTGGATTGAGTGTTCTTGTTGAAACGTGTGTATTTAATATTTCTCTGATGTTCTTTTAGTCTCGTGCTGATCATTCGTCCTGTTTGCCCAACATAACATTTGCCACAAGTGCAGTTAATCCTGTACAAACCTTCTGTTGATAGCTTAGGTAATACATATTTTATACCAGAAGTCGAGTTCAAGAAACATAAGTACGTTTTTATTTCAACTGAAATGTATATATACATATATAAATATACATGTCCATACAACCACGTCTCAATGTCTATGTCTGGGAGAACATGCTAGTTTCTCCCTCTGTGGAGTCTCCACCACTTCTCTTTCTTCTTGTTTCCCAGCTCCTCGTCTTGGTGCTCCTTCCCTCTGTCTCCTCCTCGTTCATTCTCCTCTTCATCTTTCTCCAGCTGCCGTGTGCAGCACATGAAGCTCCAAATTGCCCAACGCCAGAAACTGTTCTTTCTCTCTCCCTTAGTAGATGGGATGTGCTTAATCTCTTTCTTCTCTTCCTGAACACTCTCTGCCCTCCAAGATTGCTCACATCTTCCTTCCTCATTCACCACTTCCTGCTTTGTATCGTCTTCAATCATGTCGACCTCCTTCAGCTCTACCTCATTTGCCTCTAACTCAATAGCTCCTACTTCTTTTGCGTCTACCTCTATTGCCTCTACATCATTCGCCTCTACCAAAATCACCTCACTCTCCTCCACCTCAAAATCCCCTACCTCCACTTCTACCTCAATCACCTCTATGTCATTCGCCTCTAACTCATTCGGCTCTACCTCCATAACCACCTCCTGCTTGGCCTCTCCTTCAATCTCCTCTACCTCTTTTGCCACTTCCAGGATGGCATCTACTTCATATGCCTCGACCTCATTTGCCCCTTCCTGCTTTATTTCCTCCACCACGTTCTCAACTTTTTTTGCCATTTCCTGTTTGGCCTTTAGCTCATTCGTGTCTACCTCATTGATCAAGACCTGCATGGCCTTTTCTTCGATCGTGTCGACCTGAATTGCCTCGACCTGTTTCACCAACTCCCGCTTTGTATCTCTCTCAATCCCTTCTACGACATTGGCAACAACCTCTTTCACCACTTCCTGCTTGGCCACTGCATCTACCTCAATCACCGCTACCTCTACCTCACTCGCCACTTCCTTCTTGGGCTCTACATCATTCCCCTCTCCCTCAATCTCGTTTTCCTTCATCTCTTCTACTTCCCGAAATTTCATCTCAGTCCTTCGTAACTTCCTATTCCTACGTTTCCTCTGAACACCATCCTCTCCTTCTTTCTTTGTCTCCACAACATTATCAACTTTCTTAGCCACTTCCTGTTTGGCTATTCCCTCATTCCCATCTACCTCACTTGCCTCTACCTCTTTCCCTAAGTCCTCCTTGGCATCTCTCTCAATCCCTTCTACGACAATGGCCACTACCTCTTTCACAAATTCCTGTGTGGCCACTGCATCTACCTCAATCACCGCTACCTCTACCTCATTTGCCTCTACCTCACTCGCCACTTCCTTCTTGGGTTCTCCATCATTCCCCTCTCTCTCAATCTCGTTTTCCTTCATCTCTTCTACTTCCCGAACTTTCATCTCAATCCTTCGTAGCTTCCTGTTCCTACGTTTCCTCTGAACACAATCCTCTCCCTCTTTCTTTGTCTCCACAATATTCTCAACTTTCTCCGCCACTTCCTGTTTGGCCATTCCCTCATTCCGATCGACCTCATTTGGCTCTACCTCTTCTGCTAATACCTGTTTTGCATCTCTCTCAATCCCCTCTATGACATTGGCTGCTATATCTTTCACCACTTCCAGCTTGGCCACTGCTTCTACCTCAATCACCGCTACCTCTGCCTCATTCGCTAATTCCCGCTTGTCATCTCCTTCTAATACCTCTACCTTATTCAACTCTACCTCATTCATCACATCCTCCAAAGCCACTGCCTCAATCATCTCTACCTCAATCGTCCCAACCTCCACCACTTCCTGCATGGGCTCTCCGTCACTCCCCTCTCTCTCAGCCACCTCTTCTTTCACTGTCTCCAGGACTTTCTTCTTGTTCTTGTGTTTCTTCCTATTCCTACGTTTCCTCTGAACACAATCCTCTCCCTCTTTCTTTGTCTCCACAACATTATCAACTTTCTTAGCCACTTCCTGTTTGGCTATTCCCTCATTCCCATCTACCTCACTTGCCTCTACCTCTTTCCCTAAGTCCTCCTTGGCATCTCTCTCAATCCCTTCTATGACATTGGCCACTACCTCTTTCACAAATTCCTGTGTGGCCACTGCATCTACCTCAATCACCGCTACCTCTACCTCATTTGCCTCTACCTCACTCGCCACTTCCTTCTTGGGTTCTCCATCATTCCCCTCTCCCTCAATCTCGTTTTCCTTCATCTCTTCTACTTCCCGAACTTTCATCTCAATCCTTCGTAGCTTCCTATTCCTACATTTCCTCTGAACACAATCCTCTCCCTCTTTCTTTGTCTCCACAATATTCTCAACTTTCTCCGCCACTTCCTGTTTGGCCATTCCCTCATTCTGATCGACCTCATTTGGCTCTCCCTCTTCTGCTAATACCTGTTTTGCATCTCTCTCAATCCCCTCTATGACATTGGCTGCTATATCTTTCACCACTTCCTGCTTGGCCACTGCTTCTACCTCAATCATCACTACCTCTGCCTCATTCGCTAATTCCCGCTTGTCATCTCCTTCTAATACCTCTACCTTATTCAACTCTACCTCATTCATCACATCCTCCAAAGCCACTGCCTCAATCATCTCTACCTCAATCGTCCCAACCTCCACCACTTCCTGCATGGGCTCTCCCTCACTCCCCTCTCTCTCAGCCACCTCTTCTTTCACTGTCTCCAGGACTTTCTTCTTGTTCTTGTGTTTATTCCTATTCCTACGTTTCCTCTGAACACCATCCTCTCCCTCTTTCTTTGTCTCCACAACATTATCAACTTTCTTAGCCACTTCCTGTTTGGCTATTCCCTCATTCCCATCTACCTCACTTGCCTCTACCTCTTTCCCTAAGTCCTCCTTGGCATCTCTCTCAATCCCTTCTATGACATTGGCCACTACCTCTTTCACAAATTCCTGTGTGGCCACTGCATCTACCTCAATCACCGCTACCTCTACCTCATTTGCCTCTACCTCACTCGCCACTTCCTTCTTGGGTTCTCCATCATTCCCCTCTCCCTCAATCTCGTTTTCCTTCATCTCTTCTACTTCCCAAACTTTCATCTCAATCCTTCGTAGCTTCCTATTCCTACGTTTCCTCTGAACACAATCCTCTCCCTCTTTCTTTGTCTCCACAATATTCTCAACTTTCTCCGCCACTTCCTGTTTGGCCATTCCCTCATTCTGATCGACCTCATTTGGCTCTCCCTCTTCTGCTAATACCTGTTTTGCATCTCTCTCAATCCCCTCTATGACATTGGCTGCTATATCTTTCACCACTTCCTGCTTGGCCACTGCTTCTACCTCAATCATCACTACCTCTGCCTCATTCGCTAATTCCCGCTTGTCATCTCCTTCTAATACCTCTACCTTATTCAACTCTACCTCATTCATCACATCCTCCAAAGCCACTGCCTCAATCATCTCTACCTCAATCGTCCCAACCTCCACCACTTCCTGCATGGGCTCTCCCTCACTCCCCTCTCTCTCAGCCACCTCTTCTTTCACTGTCTCCAGGACTTTCTTCTTGTTCTTGTGTTTATTCCTATTCCTACGTTTCCTCTGAACACCATCCTCTCCCTCTTTCTTTGTCTCCACAACATTATCAACTTTCTTAGCCACTTCCTGTTTGGCTATTCCCTCATTCCCATTTACCTCACTTGCCTCTACCTCTTTCCCTAAGTTCTCCTTGGCATCTCTCTCAATCACTTCTACGACATTGGACACTACCTCTTTCACAAATTCCTGTGTGGCCACTGCATCTACCTCAATCACCGCTACCTCTACCTCACTCGCCACTTCCTTCTTGGGCTCTCCATCATTCCCCTCTCCCTCAATCTCGTTTTCCTTCATCTCTTCTACTTCCCGCACTTTCATCTCAGTCCTTCGTAGCTTCCTATTTCTACGTTTCCTCTGAACACCATCCTCTCCCTCTTTCTTTGTCTCCACAACATTATCAACTTTCTTAGCCACTCCCTGTTTGGCTATTCCCTCATTCCCATCTACCTCACTTGCCTCTACCTCTTTCCCTAAGTCCTCCTTGGCATCTCTCTCAATCCCTTCTATGACATTGGCCACTACCTCTTTCACAAATTCCTGTGTGGCCACTGCATCTACCTCAATCACCGCTACCTCTACCTCATTTGCCTCTACCTCACTCGCCACTTCCTTCTTGGGTTCTCCATCATTCCCCTCTCTCTCAATCTCGTTTTCCTTCATCTCTTCTACTTCCCGAACTTTCATCTCAATCCTTCGTAGCTTCCTATTCCTACGTTTCCTCTGAACACAATCCTCTCCCTCTTTCTTTGTCTCCACAATATTCTCAACTTTCTCCGCCACTTCCTGTTTGGCCATTCCCTCATTCCGATCGACCTCATTTGGCTCTACCTCTTCTGCTAATACCTGTTTTGCATCTCTCTCAATCCCCTCTATGACATTGTCTGCTATATCTTTTACCACTTCCTGCTTGGCCACTGCTTCTACCTCAATCCCCGCTACCTCTGCCTCATTCGCTAATTCCCGCTTGCCATCTCCTTCTAATACCTCTACCTTATTCAACTCTACCTCATTCATCACATCCTCCAAAGCCACTGCCTCAATCATCTCTACCTCAATCGTCTCAACCTCCACCACTTCCTGCATGGGCTCTCCCTCACTCCCCTCTCTCTCAGCCACCTCTTCTTTCACTGTCTCCAGAACTTTCAACTTGTTCTTGTGTTTCTTCCTATTCCTACGTTTCCTCTGAACACCATCCTCTCCCTCTTTCTTTGTCTCCACAACATTATCAACTTTCTTAGCCACTTCCTGTTTGGCTATTCCCTCATTCCCATTTACCTCACTTGCCTCTACCTCTTTCCCTAAGTTCTCCTTGGCATCTCTCTCAATCCCTTCTACGACATTGGCCACTACCTCTTTCACAAATTCCTGTGTGGCCACTGTATCTACCTCAATCACCGATACCTCTACCTCACTCGCCACTTCCTTCTTGGGCTCTCCATCATTCCCCTCTCCCTCAATCTCGTTTACCTTCATCTCTTCTACGTCCCGAACTTTCATCTCAGTCCTTCGTAGCTTCCCATTCCTATGTTTCCTCTTAACACAATCCTGTCCCTCTTTCTTTGTCTCCACAACATTCTCAACTTTCTCCGCCACTTCCTGTTTGACCATTCCCTCATTCCCATCGACCTCATTTGGCTCTACCTCTTCTGCTAATACCTGTTTTGCATCTCTCTCAATCCCCTCTATGACATTGGCCACTATATCTTTCACCACTTCCTGCTTGGCCACTGCTTCTACCTCAATCACCGCTACTTCTGCCTCATTCGCTAATTCCCGCTTGCCATCTCCTTCTAACACCTCTACCTTATTCAACTCTACCTCATTCATCACATCCTCCAAAGCCACTGCCTCAATCATCTCTACCTCAATCGTCCCAACCTCCACCACTTCCTGCATGGGCTTTCCCTCACTCCCCTCTCTCTTAGCCACCTCTTCTTTCACTGTCTCCTCCAGAACTTTCTTCTTGTTCTTATGTTTCTTCCTATTCCCACGTTTTCTCTTCATACCATTTCTCTCCCCCACTTTCTCCATCTCTTCAATCTCGTTCTCAACCTTGTTGCTATTCTGACATGTCTGCTTCACATCCTCATTATTGGTGCTGACTCCTGCCTGCTGCTGCTCTTCTGCCTTTTGCTGCTGCTGCTGCTGGTGGTGGATGATGAAGCTCTGCAGCTCGGTGCTGTTCTGGAATTGCAGCAGCTCCCGCTGATATTTGGCCTGCTGCTGTGCACAATGATCCAGCAGGATCATCTCAAGCTCCAGAATCTGGCGCTCAGCTTCTAGTCTTGTGTCAACGAGGAACCTCTTTCGCTGCCCCTTCGAGCGACGGTCTGGGGAGTCACATGGGGAGGAGAGAGCAGCACCACAATTGATTCGTTAATGGGTATTTGAGTATTTCCTGTATGATAATAGGTTTTTCCCGTTTTTACTGGCAACAAAACAGGTGTTAAGATGTTAAAACACCAAACTGAAACCTTTTACAAGGAATCATGTCTGCATTAACCATGATGCTTGTGGTCAGAATGTAAACAAAAAACATACTCTGATAATATATGCATTGTCCTTGAAACTGATTGGTCCACACCAGGGACAGCTTTCTTTTGAGCCTCGTCTCAAACGGTGTTAGACCAGAGGACGCCAAAAGGCGTATTTCCTGTATGTTATTTTGGTAAAGAAACTTGGCACCATTGACAGGAATCTAACTTAACTTGAGACCGATGTAACAATGATAACACTGTAGGGAGGTCTGGAGGTTGACTCATGTGCCGGAGACACCTCCTCCTCCAAATAACTTCATTAGGATTATGGGCTGGTTGGGGAGGCCATATTAAGTTTGCGAGGTCTGGAAACTCCAGGCCAAACATAGAAAAACTTCCGTTATCTCAGAAAAAGTAAGATGGATTTATGGGCAAGCTGTGGAGGTCTGGCTAAATTTAAAAGATGTCCATTGTTTCACAAGAGAGAACATGAATTGGATAAGAAATACACTATTAATTCTTATACACTGGTCCATTCATACAATTAGTATATTAGTGGGCTACGTTAGAAAAGATAAAGGGAGGAGAAGAGGAGGGTGAACAAAGGGGCCAGAGAGCCAGGGGCAACCCTAATGTTTATGTTGGCTGGATAGCATGTGCTCCCGTGCATGTGAGGTTGCTCTCAACAGAAGTCATTCCTTGCACGAGAATGGCTGAAACGCTGAGTAACCACTCAGAGGTATAGTGGTTAAGCAGTGGAGACGGTATAGTAGTAAAACAGTGGAGATTTTAAAAGCAAAGTTTAAGATTTGCATTTGTCACTTTATATTGAGCCGATACATATGGCAAGTGAAATTAAGAAGACTTAAAGTGAGTTTTACAGAAAGAGAGGATACATGTGTGTCTCTTGGAGAAGGAAAGGCATTGCTCAAAACTGTGCTGCAAGGTCACGTGCCATGAATCACATGAGTTTAGAAAAAAACGTGACTGTAAACCAACAAGCCTGTGAATAATTATCATGGTGAAGACACCTCTATACGTTGGATACTGAAGGAAATCCATCGTGCTACACATCGTCAAAGCCCGACAACACCTGACATTCGAGAAAGTACAATTGCATCGTTCTACACATCGTCAATACCCCACCACATCTGGAGAGTCACCAGCTGCATCAAGCACCTGACTGTTGTATTGTTCGAAAGACACTGTGTGTAACGACTTTACATCCGCCGGCACTGCGGGTTTCTAAACGCCTGCCATGTCACCTTCTCAACACTAGCGTCTGAGACCGTCTGATACAGACTGAAAGCTTATTTCCTTTGTTGCACTGTTTGTCTTTTCATGAATGTCATATTGTGCACTGGGTTATGCCTTATTAACCTAAATTCTGAATTTAGCTATTCATGTATTTCTATTACAGTATCACATATTCTTTGGACCAAGTGTCAATTGCCTATTTGATGACTGGTACTCTGATTCTTTTTTTACAAATCAGGGACTTGTTTTAATTAAAATGTGTCTGTGTGTGTGGTTGAACGGTGTAACAAATCCATGCGTTACATGTGTAGTGTTGCAGCGCCGACCTGGTCAAGGCCTATGATACAATCAGTAGGCCAGGGCTCTGGATTGTTACTCGTATTTCCGGAGTCCCTAACCCTCTGCTCACAATCATTAAGTACCTTCACGATGGTGGGCAGGCCCGGATAAAGTTGCGTGCCCGGGAGTCAGAGCAATTTCCTGTTTACAGTGGGGTGCGAAAGGGATCTACTCTGGCTGACACATTATTTAGCATCATCTTCGACCACATAGTTCGAGAAGTTTTTTTATGGCTGTACCGGTGGATTTTTTAATATTTGCTACAGATACAATGGGAGGCTGATTGATGCCTGGGTGAGGTCAAGGGATGGCTCCCTACTGGTCAACCATGTTATGTACACTGATCATTTGGAAGTTGATGCTCACACTGAAAAATAGTTGGAGGTTCTGCTGCTAAGCCTGGAGCGTGTGACAAAGAGGTGGTGCCTTACCATCAGCCCCACCAAAACTAAGCACCCGCCTGAGTATTTTGTGTAATTTAATACTCCGCCCCCTCAACTACTCTTGAGTGATGGGGTAATTGTAGAGAGAAGTTTACGTACCTGGATAGTGTGCTTATGCAAAAATTCTGGTTTGGCAGCAGAGGTCTCACTCCGAATCGGTCAAGTGGCATATTTTCATCAGCTTCGTAACACTTTGGGGTATCTACCTGGTCTGTCACTCGACACAAAACGCTGGGTCTTCTTGGCCAATGATAGAATAAATGAAAAATCTGAACCAGCTTTACACTTTCAGACTGGCCTGCCTACGATCCACCCTGGGTTTAACTACGCTGGAATGTGTGAACAGCTCACAGTGAGCTCCACTGGTGGGCAGGGCTGCATTGCCTGGGTCATGTAGCCTGCTTGCTCAGCCACCGCATCCCCAAGCAGCCTCTGTTTTTCCAGATAGAGGGGGCTAAATGGGCGTGGCACGGCCTGGAGAAGAGATGGACTGATGCAGTACAGGAGGATACGGAACTAAGTGGACTTGCCAAAGACTGGTACCACTGGTGTCAAGATCTGCCTCTATGGAGGAAGCTCGTGAAGGATGCTTATGGGAAGTTGGTGGCAGTTGCCCTCAAGCAAAAAAGGAGGGTGAGAGGAGCGACGCTCACAACAACAGACGGTGCACTGGATGACTAAAACGCAGCAAGTTGGCACAGTAGGATGCAAAGGTGGTGCGTCTGCCAGTCATCTCAGTCAGTCAACCCATCGCACTGGGGTCTGTCCCCTGATCTCCTGTCGGCAAGCCTTCGACACTTCAAGTGGCCTCGGAGTGCACCAGGCCTGGCACAAGCGCCATGGTGACGTCTCCGTCACTTAGTGGCGAATGAGGGCTGTTGTTGTTATCTGAGTCGGTTAGGGGCCTCCCCTAGGTCCACTCAGCCTCAAATAAGTATCTGATACGGTGTGTAAACATCGCCACTTGGGAGACAAAGACGGACAAGTGTGGTGCTGGCAACCCACCCCTCGTGTGCGGTGCCGGCCGTCATAGGTGCTCACTAACAGCACTTGCTCCTACAGTGTTTCAAGGCTATACACAAGATTTCTGTCTTTGTTTGTGTCTATGTGCAGTGTCTGTATGAGTGGTTGGGAGCAGTTGTGTCTGTGGGGATCGACCTGAGTTCGATTCCCATTCACAACCATCAGTGACTAATAAATAAAACCGGTCGTGTGCGTCCCCTACATCTACTCAAACTTAAAATAGTACCTCGTGCAACGTATAAACATCAAATGTGGGGAGACAAAGGCATCCGGATGCGGTGCTGACCACCCACCCCATCATAGGTGCTAACTCGCTAACAGCACTTGACTCAATAGTCTGTTAAGGCTATACGGGGATCTGTCTTTGTATACAGGTGCATGTGTCTGTGTGTATGTCTGTGTGTGGAATTACAGTACTCACTTCCCGTCGGCTTGCTCATCTCTCCACCCTGCAACAAAATCACAGCAGCGCACGTGAGACTCTAATCATATCACAGCTTACAACCACCACCACCATCATCATTACCGTCCTCATCATTAAACATTTCGAACAGACACACATTCACATATAGATGTTCTCTCAGATTAATGTTATCCTGATACAGCGCGCGTGTGGATGTACTCACGGAAGATATCGCCTTGAAGGCAGAACGAGAAGTCACGGATGGTCACGTTTTGTCAATAGATTTCGTTAACTGTGTTAATGAAGTGTTCAACCTCACGGATGTTTGTCAATGAGGTTTACCAAGTAATTTAACCGCGTTATCGATGTTCACTGACGACGTTGTCGAAGTGTGCTCCCGAATGCGATCTTTAAGCACACAGAGCGCGCGTCCACCTCCGTCTGTAACGATCGACCGTTGCTAAGGAAGTGACGTCACTTGTTAAGGCAGCAAACCCCGGAAACCACGTGGTCCACTGTATCCTCCAGGCCTGATTAGTTACACGACTGTCAAATTTTTACTTTAAACTTTCGTAACTTGCAGGAATTCATAATTTTTGGTTCTTTCGGTAAAGTCACGTAGATAGAAAATAACATTTTAAGTGAAGGCAAAAAACCCACGAGGTTTCGGTGGCAACACAAGCGGTCTTCATCACGTGTTGCGATCGAAACGTCGTGGGTTTTTTGCTTTTATTTTAATTTATTTTTATTTTATTGTTATTATTTTCTATCTACGTGACTTTACCTGAAAGAACCAAGAATATAGTAACGATTGTACCCTGGTCGCCACGGATGAAGAGGCCGAGCGGGCTCGGTTCAACTGTTGCCAGGTACCTCCACCACTCAGCTCGCAGCACACACACACACAGTGTCCACTATGTAAAAATCAGGCTAAACTAAACCTTTCTAGAAGTTACTAAAATAATGCTATAAAACAATGCAACAGTGATCATAAGAAATGTGATTGAAAGTTAACAATAGCGACATATATAACATTACTAAACCTAGCATCCTTCGCTAGCTGCTTGAGTCAATCCATAATAGCAGGAGTAACAATTATGTATGTTGATTAACTGCGAATAACCCAATCAATAACAGATATCCATTGTAATTTACATCAATACATTACCCCCCCCCACCCCCGTCTTCGTATCGGATCTGCTTACAAGCGACGACGTCACATTTATCCCCCGTCTACATCTATTAAAGACCGAAACAGGGGAAGGATTTCACCACAACTCTGGCTGTCACCTGACGAGGCGGGTTGTTGTAGTTACAGGCGAAACGTCACGGTACTTGAATTGTACATGTTGTGGGTTTACTCTCCAACACACCGATGTGCTGAATTAGGCACTAATTGGCATGTTTTGTTTACGTGACAAACTTGACTAAGATTTACGCGAGCTAACCCAAACAAACAAAAACACCCTCTAATAAGTAAATATTTGTATTAATTCCATGAATGGACCTTGGCCTGGGACTGTGGGGATTGAGAAGTTATGGATGCAGCTTCTGTTTGTGCTGCCATCAGAATGACCAACAAATAAATAAATAATACACACGGATTGGTGACTACAGTACTAGACCCCCAGTGCTTTTATATTTAAAAGTGTATGTGCTTTGTGGTTGCTTTATTGCGCGTGTGTACGTACTGTGTAACACTTGTTTGAACGCAGGTGATGGGGTTGTCCATGTTGGGTGTCATTACAGCCAAAAACAAGCAGCAGTACGAAGACCAGGACGCCGTGGCCGACCATGAGGACGGAAATTGGCCTCGCCCGGTCACAACGTACGACAGCAGTACAGGTTTCCCTCCACACATGCACACACCTACGAGTTTCCCACTACAGAGACGAAGGTCCCCCATATAGCCTTAACAGACTGTTGTGGCAAGTGCTGTTCGCAAGCACCAATGAAGGTCGGCATGGTATATCAGGGGGTAGGTGGCCAACACCACACCCGGCCGCCTTTGTCTCCCAAGTGGTGACGTATACACACACCTTTCCAGGTATTTATTTGAGGTTGAGTCGACCCAGGACCGGTTCAGATAAATAATCGTCACTGGCGTTGGCCATGAGCGGGACTTCAACTCGCATGTTTGCGGGGTTTGGAGCGTAGCATACTATCCACTGCGCCACTGCTACCTTCACATAACGCACACAGAAACAACACACAGGGACCCACACGCACGGACACACAGGGACCTGCTCAACATTGAAATGTGCAGCCCTTGTGTGGCGGCCTGCGTTGAATTTGGGCGTTCATCTCGTCACCCATACAAAAGGTCTCGACAATCAATGGCAGTCCCCCTTGCCCTGCCTGGCACGCACATCGGGCCAGTCACCCCACGCACAGCACACACAACGTGCGCGTCGCGTATGCCAAATCAAGAGTCGTCCCCGAGTGTCCGGCAAATTGGACCGACTATCCCGGGCCCCGCGCTTCGGGGGAGGCCCCACGTGTAGACATCAGTGTCACATGTAATGCTTCCGGTTTAGTTTGAAGGCATCGGGGGGGGGGCCCCACGCACCCCCTATGGACGGCCCTGGTCAAAGCACATGGCAGCGCGGAGCACGCGCGTCACGCGCACGGGCCACGTGCGTCACGGGTACGTGACATCTACAAGGCAAGCACCTGCATCGCGTGGCATCACTTGTAAGGCATGCCCTTTGTGCATGGGACGTGCGTAGTGTGTGCAACACGTGGCACATGTATGTCACACATGCGCATCGCAATGTGATGTCATGTGTACGTGGACATTTGAATCGCATGTAGCTGTCTGGTGGGCAGGACGGATCTACGCGTGGGCAAGTAAGGGGGTGGCTGAGTAAGACTGATACGGAGACACGTCAAGCCACACACTCACCACACACTCACCGGTACACTCACACACACCACATTCACCGCACACTCACTTACCGGCACACTCGCACACTGGCACTCACTGCACACTCACACACCGCACACTCACCACGCACTCGCTTACCGGCACACTGACTGCACATTCACACACACTCACCGCTCTCACCACGCACTCACTTACCGGCACACTGACTGCACATTCACACTCACACACCGCACACTCACCACGCACTCACCGGCACACTGACTGCACATTCACACACACTCAGCGCTCTCACCACGCACTCACTTACCGGCACACTGACTGCACATTCACACACACTCACCGCACACTCACTTACCAACACTCTGACTGCACATTCACACACACCGCACTCACACCGCATTCACAACAACAACAACAACCGCCATTCGCCACTAAGTGGCGGTGACGTCACCACGACGCTTGTGCCAGGCTATGCGCACCCTGAGGCCACGTGAAGTGTCGAACGCCCGCTGGCAGGAGGTCACGGGGCAGACCCAGGTGCCACGGGTCGACTGACTGAGATGACTGGCTGATGCACCACCTGTGCCCCCTACTGTGCCAACCTGCTGTGCTTTAGCCACCCGGCGCTCCGCTCGCTGTTGTGAGCGTCGCTCCTCCGCCCTCCGTTGTTGTTGGAGGGCGACTGCCTCCAACTGCCCAGTAGCATCCTTCACGAGCCTCCTCCACAGAGGCCGATCTTGACACCGCTGGTACCAGTCATCGGCAAGTCCACTCAGCTCCACGTCCTCCTGTACCACATCACTCCATCTCTTCTCTAGCCCGTGCCGCGCCCGCTTAGCCCCCTCAATCCGGCCAAACAAAAGCTGTTTCGGCATGCGGTGGCTGGGCATGCGGGCTACATGACCCAGCCATCGCAGCCTTGCCTGCCGGAGGAGCTCACCGATGGGACCCTGCCCAGATCTTTCAAGGATTTGTGAGCTCCTCACACAATCCAGTCTGGTTAAACCCAGGATGGATCGTAGGCAGGTCAGCCTAAATGTTTCTAACCGGCGAAGATGTTCCATTAGGGGGGTCCACGTTTCGCAAGCGTAGAGAAGGGAGGGAATGACCGTGGCCGAGAAGACCTGAAGCTTAGTGCGGAGCGACAGACCAGGTAGCTTCCACACAGCGTTACGCAACCGATGAAAAGATATTGCCGCTCGACTGATTCGGAGTGAGACCTCTGCTGTTAAACTGGAGCCAGTCATAAGCACACTGCCCAGGTATGGGAAACTCTCCACTCTCTCCACAACTGCCCCATCACCGATTGGGAGTTGTGGGGGTGGAGTGTCCGATGGTACAAAATACCCAGGCAGGTGCTTAGTTTTGGTGGGGCTGATGGTAAGGCCCCACCTCTTAGTGGCACGCTCCAGTCTCAGCAGCAGCGTCTCCAACTCCTCCTCTGACTGAGCAGCTATTACCAAGTCATCAGCATACATAACGTGGTTGAGCAATAGGGAGCCATCCCTTGACCGCACCCGGGCATCGATTAGCCTCCCATTATATCTGTACCATATGGAGATTCCCCCGGTACAGCTATTGAAGGCTTCACGAACTACGTGGTCAAAATAGATGTTAAATAATGTGGGAGCCAGAGGACATCCCTGTCGCACCCCAAGGTGTACAGGGAATGGCTCTGACTCCCGGCCACGTAGTTTTACCCGGGCCCGCTCACCATCATGAAGGTCCTTAATGATCGTGAGCAGAGGGTCAGGTACTCCAAAAGCACGAAGAACGACCCAGAGCCCAGGCCTACTGATGGTATCATAGGCCTTGACCAGGTCAATAAAGCAGAGATGTAGGTCTTGTTGGAATTCCCTACACCTCTGCTGTAGCAGACGGACAGAAAATATGGCATCTGTGCAGGACCGCCCTTTCCTGAAACCGCATTGGGGCTCCGCAAGCCTCTCCTCAGCGTGCCTGGCAAGGCGATGCTGAATAATCCTTGCCAGGACCTTTCCCGGCACACTGAGGAGTGAGATGCCCCTGTAGTTGTTACAGTCTGTGCGGTCCCCCTTCTTAAAAAGGGGGACCACCAGGGCATCCTTCCAATCCTGCGGAACCCGTCCAGTGGTCCAGACTGTTGTTATGATGTCATATAGGGCAGTCTGTGCACAAACGCCACCCTCCCTCAGCATTTCGCTTGGGAGATCATCTCTGCCCGCTGCCTTTCCTGGTCTCAGACTCCGGATCGCCTTCAATACTTCCTCAGCAGATGGCACCTCAGCCAGCCACTCACAGGGGGTGACTTCATCCAATATTTGAGGCACCGCAGCCTCAGCAGGGTCATCCTCACTTTGTGCCACGATGTTTTCCTGGCTGTGGGATTTTCCCTCCCCCAGGACCTCACAGAAATGCTCAGCAAATCTGCGAACCTGTTCCTGGGGGTCGGAAATTGGATCACCGTTTTTTCCCCTAATGATGGTAATAGGTGTGGCGCTGCAGGTTACTTTTTTGATGGAGTTAAATAGCGATTTGTGATCACGGGCCACTGAGGCAGACTCCATCTCCTCAGCAACCCGCGACCACCACCCATCCTTGCAGCGCCTCACGGCTCTCCGAACCTCCGAGCGAAGGCTGCGGTAAGCCTCCTCATTCTCACACACACTCACACACACTCACACCGCACTCATTCACTCACACACACTCACTCACACACACTCACACAAATTTACACACACTCACCACACACTCACACACACTCACACTCACCGGCACACTCGTGTGCAAGCACACTAGTGAGCTTCCACAAGATGTGCTGCACATTAGTGAGGCCACACACCAGCAGGTTTACACATCAGTGAGCTTACACACTAGTGTGCACACACACAGTCGTAAGCTTACAGATTAGATAGCGTACACACCAGCTCACCGGTGAGGTGAGCTACACACTGGTGAGTTAACACACCCACCTGTTCACGTGCGCAAAGCTCTTAACCCTAAACCTAACATATCCCAAATGCCATGGCTAAAGTTATTTTACACACGCACGTCCATACACGCATGCGCATATGAAGGCACGCATGCACACATACGTGCACACAAACACACATGCACGCACATGTTTAAACATATACAATTCCATGGCGTTGGACTTGAGACTCCCAGAAGTGGAATCAGGACTCCTGAGTGTGCGATATAGCTCAGTGGGCCTTACTTGGTAAAATTTAAATAATTAATTTAGTTTCAGGATGTAGGGTTCTGAAGATATTTCATCTTTCAGTCCTTTCTGACCGTTTGAGTGTGGGTGAGTGAGTGACAACTACTTATGCATTTTTTGTTATTACAAATACAAGCATTTCCAGCTATTGACATGAAATGTATTAACTCTGGAAGATGATGGTGATACAGGTGGTGGGTAGCGGTAGTGTAGCGTTTAGCACGCTGCGCTACGAACCCGGCGACCCGAGTTAAATTCTCGCTCATGCGCAACGCAGGTAACGACTCTCTGAACCGGTCATGGGCCTCCCCTAGGTCGACTCAGCCTCAAATGAGTACTTGGTGTGGTGTAAACATCACTACTGGGGAGACAAAGGCGGCCGGGCGTGGTGTTGGCCACCCACCCCTCGTGGGCCATGCTGGCCTTCACAGGTACTTGCTTACAGCACTTGCCCCAATAGTCTATTCGGGCTATACGGGGAGTCTTTGCTTTGGTGGTGATAATACAGATGGTGATTGATTATACAGATGGTTAGGATGATGATAATGATACATTTGGTGATGATGGTGGTGATGATGGGACTGTAAGAGTGGTCCTTGAAGATATTTACTGTGTAATATTAAGACACACTAATATAAATGTAATCATTAAAGCACAATATATAACACTTGTAATTTCTGTTGAAAGCATGTGCTTTTAATGGTCACGTGTATTTGTACGTGGTTGTGCATGAATGCACGTGTTTTTATTTTCTGTATTAGGTGCTTGACGACAGCCCTTGGCCCAACAGTCTCTATTGGTTGTACAGGAAATCTTTGTGTTTTGATTTACGAATGTTCCATTCACGAAATGTAGTGAAAACGAAATTGACAAATTAAGGATACTTTTCGACTTACAAAATAGAATTTCAGCGGAAACAATATATCACATGGCACGCGCCATGAGATCATCAAGCAAGAAGCTGTCATCCATTCACGACAGTGTCACGGTATCCCCATAGTGCAAAAGTAACGCCTCGTCACCTCTCCAGTCATTCCAACATGCAGATCTTTTGGTGAGTTCCTTGAAGATGTTAATTATTTTTGTTTTAAATTGATTATTATTCAACCGTTGTAATATTTGTTCTCTATTATTTTTTGCATTGTGAAATATTGGTGTTTATTTTGGGTTTATAGTAGAAATGACTGTCTGAAACACATCGCAAGTTTTTCGTATTCAATTAATGGGAAAAGCCATTCCGATTTGCGATATTTTGTTTTACGGGTGTTTTTAGAAGAACGCATCCCTTTCGTAAGTAGAGGCATACATGTACAGGAATCCATTGCCAACCGCTAATTTACCAACCACGAAATTTTAGTAAACACGGATTGACTACTGGACACCTGTTTACTAACCACGAGCATCTCGCTTTGAGTATTAGCGAGTCGCGCCGAGTAGTGAAATCAAAACAACACGATGTACCTTATGGGGGGGGGGGGGTTCTTGTATTTGTTCTTGTATTTGTACGAGCTGTTGTTTGTTTATGTTACCGATGTTTACGGGGAGCGTTAGTGCAGCGGGTTAGCGAGCTGTACTATAAAGCCATAAATCCTGGTATAATTTCTGCTCATGGCCAACACCAGTGGCAATTATCTGAACCATTCCTGGACCTACCCTCGGCCTCAAATGAGTACTTGGTGCATTGTGAAAACATCAGCACTGGCAGAGACAAACCCCATATGCTGTGCTGGCCTGCATAAGTGCTCATAACGGCACTTACCCAACAGTCTGTTACATGGGGGGATCTTAGTCTTGGCGTGTAAGTGAGAGTTTGTGGACTTTGCATGTTCTTCCCCTGTTGTGCACGCGTTTTCTCAGGGTTCTCAGCTTTCAAAAAAGAACAACCAATTCTAACTGTAAGATTACCTGCAAATTACTTAAACAAGGATTACACACCGTGGCAACATCGCCCCCTTCTGTGAAAGCTGGACAGGACCCTCCTGCAAAAGAGTGAGACTTCTCTGAATAAACAAATGTAGCACGGCAATCTTTGAGATAATAAAAAAAAACTATTCACCCCTAGAGTGGACAAGGTAGCGAGGGCGATCCTAGCAAGCGAGGGAGCTGTACTCAGACGGAACGGACGACGGCTCCCAGCCGACCTCTTCGCCTTTGTCGATCTTGTCATCGTTGGAGGCCGGTCTCAGCTCTGCGAGGATCGCCTCAAACTTGGGGCGCTCTAACGGCGCGTGGCTCTAGCAGCGGTGCATCACCTTGCGGCTGTGGGGCGAGGGGAGGGTGCAGTGAGGGTGCGAGGAAGGCGAATCGCGCACAAGCTCGGACTGCGCTTTCACCTCTTCCAGTGTGCGTTCGTTCTCAGAATGGTTGAATGAGTGCCGATGATGTTAATGACGTCACAGAGGGGGATGAAGGGGGTCAGGTGGCGAGGGGGGTGAGGGGGGGGTGAGTAGGTAGAGGGTCATGAAGGCATAAAATATCTACAGAATGGATTCACACAGCGGCGTCTAAATGCCACTGCATCTCCATACGTAGTGCAGAAACACTGATCATGTTTATCTTGTAGAGAGAGAAGCAGTCTGTGGGTCTCTACAGTGAGGGAAAAAAGTATTTCATCCCCTGCTGATTTTGTACGTTTGCCCACTGACAAAGAAATGATCAGTCTATCATTTTAATTGTAGGTTTATTTGAACAGTGAGAGACAGAATAACAACAAAAAATCCAGAAAAACGCATGTCAAAAATGTTATGAATTTATTTGCATTTTAATGAGGGAAATAAGTATTTGACCCCTCTGCAAAACATGACTTAGTACTTGGTGGCTAAACCCTTGTTGGAAATCACAGAGGTCAGACGTTTCTTGTAGTTGGCCACCAGGTTTGCACACATCTCAGGAGGGATTTTGTCCCACTCCTCTTTGCAGATCTTCTCCAAGTCATTAAGGTTTCGAGGCTGACGTTTGGCAACGCGAACCTTCAGCTCCCTCCACAGATTTTCTATGGGATTAAGGTCTGGAGACTGGCTAGGCCACTCCAGGACCTTAATGTGCTTCTTCTTGAGCCACTCCTTTGTTGCCTTGGCCGTGTGTTTTTGGTTATTGTCATGCTGGAATACCCATCCACGACCCATTTTCAATGCCCTGGCTGAGGGAAGGAGGTTCTCACCCAAGATTTGATGGTACATGGCCCCGTCCATCGTCCCTTTGATGCGGTGAAGTTGTCCTGTCCCCTTAGCAGAAAAACACCCCCAAAGCATAATGTTTCCACCTCCATGCTTGACGGTGGGGATTGTGTTCTTGGGGTCATAGGCAGCATTCCTCCTCCTCCAAACACGGCGAGTTGAGTTGATGCCAAAGAGCTCCATTTTGGTCTCATCTGACCACAACACTTTCACCCAGTTGTCCTCTGAATCATTCAGATGTTCATTGGCAGTGAAAAAAGTATTTGATCCCCTGCTGATTTTGTACGTTTGCCCACTGATAAAGAAATGATGAGTCTATATTTTTAATGGTAGGTTTATTTGAACAGTGAGAGACAGAATAACAACAAAAAAATCCAGAAAAATGCATGTCAAAAATGTTATAAATTAATTTGCATTTTAATGAGGGAAATAAGTATTTGACCCCCTCTCAATCAGAAAGATTTCTGGCTCCCAGGTGTCTTTTATACAGGTAACGAGCCGAGGTTAGGAGCACACTCTTAAAGGGAGTGCTCCTAATCTCAGCTTGTTACTTGTATAAAAGACACCTGTCCACAGAAGCAATCAATCAATCAGATTCCAAACTCTCCACCATGGCCAAGACCAAAGAGCTCTTCAAGGATGTCGGACAAGATTGTAGACCTACACAAGGCTGGAATGGGCTACAAGACCATTGCCAAGCAGCTTGGTGAGAGGTGAGAAGAGTTAAAGCGATTATTCGCAAATGGAAGAAACACAAAAGAACGGTCAATCTCCCTTGGTCTGGGGCTCCATGCAAGATCTCACCTCGTGGAGTTGCAATGATCATGAGAACGGTGAGGTCGTGGATGGGTATTCCAGCATGACAATGACCCAAAACACACGGCCAAGGCAACAAAGGAGGGGCTCAAGAAGAAGCACATTAAGGTCCTGGAGTAGCCTAGCCAGTCTCCAGACCTTAATCCCATGGAAAATCTGTGGAGGGAGCAGAAGGTTCGAGATGCCAAACGTCAGCCTCGAAACCTTAATGACTTGGAGAAGATCTGCAAAGAGGAGTGGGACAAAATCCCTCCTGAGATGTGTGCAAACCTGGTGGCCAACTACAAGAAACGTCTGACCTCTGTGATTGCCAACAAGGGTTTTGCCACCAAGTGCAGAGGGGTCAAATACTTATTTCCCTCATTATAATGCAAATCAATTCATAACATTTTTTACATGCATTTTTCTGGATTTTGTTGTTATTCTATCTCTCACTGTTCAAATAAACCTACCATTAAAAATATAGACTGATCATTTCTTTGTCAGTGGGCAAACGTACAAAATCAGCAGGGGATCAAATACTTTTTTCCCTCAATGTATATGTGCTTTCTTGAGCAGGGGGACCTTGCGTGCGCTGCAGGATTTCAGTCCTTAACGGCGTAGTGTGTTACCAATTGTTTTCTTGGTGACTATGGTCCCAGCTGCCTTGAGATCATTGACAAGATCCTCCCGTGTAGTTCTGGGCTGATTCCTCACCGTTCTCATGATCATTGCAATTCCACGAGGTGAGATCTTGCATGGAGCCCCAGGCCGAGGGAGATTGACAGTTCTTTTGTGTTTCTTCCATGATGCGCACCAACTGTTGTCACCTTCTCACCAAGCTGCTTGGCAATGGTCTTGTAGCCCATTCCAGCCTTGTGTAGGTCTATAATCTTGTCCCTGACATCCTTGGAGAGCTCTTTGGTCTTGGCCATGGTGGAGAGTTTGGAATCTGATTGATTGATTGCGTCTGTGGACAGGTGTCTTTTATACAGGTAGCAAGCTGAGATTAGGAGCACTCCCTTTAAGAGTGTGCTCCTAATCTCAGCTCGTTACCTGTATAAAAGACATCTGGGAGCCGCTTTCTGATTGAGAGGGGGTCAAATACTTATTTCCCTCATTAAAATGCAAATCAATTTATAACATTTTTGACATGCGTTTTTCCGGATTTTTTTGTTGTTTTTCTGTCTCTCACTGTTCAAATAAACCTACCATTAAAATTATAGACTGATAATTTCTTTGTCAGTGGGCAAACGTACAAAATCAGCAGGGGATCGAATACTTTTTTCCCTCATTGTATGTGAGGAGTCTGTGGGTCGCAACAGCACGTACGTCTGGAAGTAGGACATTCCAGACTAAGAGGGTTCATAATGGCCGTGTCAACGAGACTGAACCAGCCAGCACAACTCACTGCTAATAACACATCACATAATTCACCCTTAAGCAATTGTTCAATCAATTAATTAAATCACTACAATTAAAATCAAAGAATATCCCAGAACAAACACTTCGCACTCTCCTCCGTCAGCCACCTGCATCGACAATAGAAACGCATCAGTCCAGCAGTGGATAAAACCTGGTGTGGGAGGTATGGGGGGGCAGCTTACACTTGTGGTGGACAGCAGGGGGGTGGCTGCATGCAGTAGCCATCGCAGATCAAGCGGTAGAACTTGTCATCGACTGCCATGCACCAGGGTAAGGGGCCTCTCCTACACCCACACATATCACACACCGAGCGGTACACACGTCACACCGAGGAGCACGCACGTCACACACCGAGCAGGTTGCACAGGTCTCCTTTATCAAGACAAACGTGGAGCAGATTACAACTACAACTCTTCTACGCCTGTCACAATGCCCCCCTCTCCCCCCCCCCCCCAGTTTATGGGGGGGCGCGGGCCTCACTCCCCCCTTCGCGTCAGCCCCCCCTAATAAATGGTCCGGTTGCATTGTGAATGCACCACTCGAATGACGTGCAGTCCCGTGGCGCACTGTAACGGGCTCGTGATTTACTCAATAAAATTCAACGTAAAAAAATAAAAACGATCCCAAGACATTATTTAAAATAATGTATGGCCATCGTGTGTCAGCATCACAGGCGAAAATTGGCATGTAAAAAAAAACTTCACTGCGACTCACTCAGTTGGGATTGCTCGCAGCAAACAGCACTTGACCTGCTTACAGGTTAGGTGCTGAATAACCGTGTGTCACACAGAGAACAGTTGCCACTGAGGCTGCCCTTTTCAAATGCTTGAGATGAGATGTGATTATCGCGTGTAAATGTACACACTAACGAAAAAATTATAAGCGAACTATTATCGTTTCAGGTGGCAGGGTGGTGCAGCGGTGATCTTTGACCCTCGCAACAAGAAGGGCCTTGGTTAATGATCCGACTGGCACTTTGCGGAGTTTTCTACGTTCTCACCTTTGTTCTGTATGGGTTATCCAGTTTGCTCACATAGCTAGAAAACACACAATCACAATGTAACTGGGTATTGGCCAAGCATCCCAATGCTAAAGTTACCTGCAAATTACTTCATTGGGATGACACTCGGCAGCAGAGCCGGATGATGGCATTGCTGGGGCCCTATGCCATTGTCAAGTTTAAGAGGCCCCTTCTATGAATGCCTGTATATTTTTGTCAGCAGAATGAAAATAACTGCTTTGGAGAGTCTTTTTTTCTCACCGATCTTTATTTATTAAGCAATTATGTTAAAACTCGAAACCTCGTGTCCATTTCTTGTTTCGTATTTAGAGATCCCCCCCTCCCTTAATGCGAGGCCCTAAGCTGCAAGTGTGGCCGGTCTGAGCTCGCCTGTGATGAATCACACGATGAATCACACGTATAATTGTGCACTCTAATTTTCTATGGGTGGCCAGGAGAATTTATTATTATTTAAGTGAATGCAATGGTGATCAGGGGATTGGATCCAGAGCCCCACGTACACAGTAGAGTACAAGGGAACGCCCACAATACAGATTTGAGCTGACCTGCGGATTGAGAAATTGAACTGTTTTGTGACGTGGAGGGTGTTTCTGACCGCTATTATGACCGTCCTGTCCCGACGGGAGGAGAGAGGACAGGGTGGACCGGCTGCATGAGCTTACTCTCCGGCACTGCACAGCACAACATCGCCTCCCTACTGCAAAAATACTCGGCAGGACCCTCCTGAAAATGAAAGTCTTCGGAATCAGTGAGGCCTGTCCTTGGGAGGACAGGCGTAGTCTTGGTCGTCACAAGCGAACATTTGTTTCTCCACATGAATTTGTATCCCCGGGTTACCATCAGGGCTGGGCGCTGCAAGCTTAGCTTCTGAGATCTGATGAGACTGGCCGTTTTTTAAAAGGTAATTTCGGCATCTGGAGCCCAAGCATGCAACAACTTTATGCAACTTCTTGGTTATTTTGATAAAGTCACGTAGAATGGAAATAAAATAATAAAAATAAAACATAATAAAAAATAAAATTCTCACGACGTTTCTGCCAAAACACAAGTAGCCTTCTTCAGGTGAAGGAACAGAACTGTCGGGACAACAGCGCTTCAATAACTGCTGCTAAGATTCCCAGCGTCTTTTAAGCTAGGTGGGAGAGGTAAAGCGCCTTGACAAAGGAGTTTATATATCAAACAGGAGAATTTAGCATTGAAATAGCTGTGTTAAAGTGTTGGATCATCAGGGTGTTAAAGTCAGAAATAAGCATGTAACTGGGAGATTAGCATGATGTTAATGTGAGGGATTAGCATGTGACTGGTCACGGAAATAGCTATGTTAAAGTCAAAGTTTACATCTCAACAGAGGCGTTTAGTATATGGACGCTAAAGGACTGCAACTACCCAACTATCATACAATAAACCGATGTGAAAAAATAAGTATAAACAACATCAATATATCTTCTTTGGTTCTTTCGGTAAAGTCACGTAGAATGAGAATAAAATAATAAATTGATCAAATAAAATAACACAATAATATTCTCACGACGTTTCGGCCACATCACAAGCGGCCTTCATCAGGTGAAGGGGGCGAGACTGTCTGGTAGGACAGCGCTGGAGTGAGAGAGCCACGTTCAGATCACGGCTTTTAAGCTGTGTGAGAGGAACAAAGAGCCTTGACAAAGGAATTAGCATAAAATTTAGCATTGAAATGGCTGAATGATTAGCTTGTGACTGGTCACAGAAATAGCTATGTTAAAAGTTAAAGCATACACATCCGCAGAGGCACCCATTGTTAAAAGGAATTAGCATAGAATTTAGCATTGAAATAGCTAAGTTAAGGCATACACATCCGCAGAGGCACCCCTTGACAATGGAATTAGCATAGAATTTAGCATTGAAATAGCTGAGTGATTCGCTTGTAACTGCTACAGAAATAGCTACGTTGAAGTCAGAGCATACACATTCACCGAGGCACTTAGTACAAATCAAACAGGAGAATTTAGCATTGAAATAACTAGGCGAATTTAGCATTGAGATAACTGAGTGATTTGCTAGTGATTGGTCACAGAAATGACTACACATCTGAGCTATTCACAGTACTATATAGTGAACCAATAAAACTAAAATATAAATTACCTTCATGTTATCAATAAACTCTATATTCTCCAATCAGCTAAGCTACCAACAATAAGTCGTTATATATCACAATGCTATATGGCGAAAAAATGGGTGGATTCTTACCCTCAAATTTCCGCACCACGGATAGCTACGGGCCCCGTTCAGACGGACGAGTTCGTCCATGGTCGGAACAGAGGAGGGGGAGAGACAGCTGCGAGGCCCTAGTATACTCCATGTTGTAAACCATACCATTAACCGTGGTGTGAGAGGTATTAAGAGGCAATGCTGGCGAAAGAGCTGCGGTCTGAAGGTCATCGTAAAAATACAATTAATTAAGAACAGAAATGATTTAACACATCTTTCCAGTGGTTACTAAGCCTGAATCCATCTTCTCGGTTGAAATTGTCTCTGTGCTTGTATATGTGAATGGCCTCATGAACGAATCTCTCATGGTAGCCGGTTGGTTTGCAAAGAACCTCCGTCTTGGAGAAGTCAATGTCATGTGAGCCCACTGAATTGTAACAGTGATCTGCCACGGCAGAGGAGTTCGTCCTACCGTGTTTCAAGTCTGCTTTATGTTCGCGGATGCGGTCCGAGATATGTCTTTTGGTTTCTCCAATGTAGCTACTACCACAGAGGCACTTTAGTTTGTAAACGCCCGGGTACTGTATGTCTGGAAGAGCATCTTTTACAGATGGAACTAAATAACGGATTTTGTGTACTGTGTTGAATCGGACCTGGATCTTGTGTTTATTCAGGATTTTGGAGATCTTTTTAGTGACCCCTGCAATGTAGGGTAAGGTGATGGTTTTGAGTGGCTCCACAAGAGGATCCTTCTTCATGACTGGAGTGATGGCTTTGCGGATTGTGTAGTCGGAGTAGCCATTAGCCCTGAGAGCCTGGTGTACGTGCTTGAGTTCACTGGTAATGTGTTCCTGGTCGGAAATGCATTGGGCTCTATGGTATAGAGTCTTGATGAGGGAGTTCTTCTGGGATGGATGGTGGTGGGAATCCGGTTTCAAATAAGCATCTGTATGGGTAGCTTTCCTGTAGACAGAGTGGCTCATTGAACCATCATGTCTCCTTTTAATTAAGACATCCAAAAAGGGTAGTTTGCCATCTTTTTCGACCTCCATGGTAAATCTGATGGCTGGGTGTATGGAATTGATGTGGTCGCGGAATTGGTCTAGAGCAGGCTGGCCATGTGGCCAGATGACAAAGGTGTCATCAACGTACCTCTTCCATAAGGTCGGGCGTAGAGTGGCAGTCTGGATGGCGTCAGTTTCAAATTCCACACATCCTTAAGATCATTCAACAGACTTCGGGATAAGAAGGCTCAACTAATCGAGTCTCTCACCTTTCTGAAGAGATGCCGCGACTCTAAGGTAATACCAACCGCATTTACACTAACCTCTGCTGTTGCAACTTCTCTCAATGCAAAACGAATTCTAGCTAGAACTAGCTTCGCTCTTATCTCGGAAAAAATCAGACTTACACGCACCGAACTCGATCAGTTAGACAAGACACTCTACAAATCACACTTAAAATTGACAGCAACAATGTCTACATCGGATTGGGAACATGTAGACAATATGACTACCTCTTCGGCTGCCACTATGTCGAACAAATGTAGGGACAATTTGATTTCCAAATTCAATCACCTCTCCAGCAAAAAATCGGATCCACACACCGAAAAGATAGACATCAACAAAGTCGTAATTAATCGCAGTAACAGTTCCATTTCTGATGGTCTGAAATCCGTTTTAGCTAAAGGTCTAAACTTTGCTGTCACACCGAGACACTTACCGGTTAATGATATCATTGCCCATGTCGACGTTGCACTCAAGGGCTTGAGTCACATCTCTGCAGACGTAGCATGATCTGAAATCGCTGCAACCCTCAAAAACGCTAAGTTGCCACCCAGCAACATCAGCAAAGACGAACGTTTTGAATTATCTCAATTAAAAAAGAGGGATGATATTGTCGTTCTCTCAGCCGACAAAGGCAATGCCACTGTCATCATGGACAAAACAGAATATAACAACAAAATTCAAGAACTACTCAACGATGGCAGCTATACAAAAATAAAAAGAGATCCCACCAACAGCCTGGTCACCAAAACGAACAAAATTATCTCTGATTCAACAGCATTAATTGATGAGATCAAACAGTTCTCGTTGAAACCCTCTGCTGCCAGACCACCAAGATTATATGGCCTTCCAAAGATACACAAAGAAGATACACCCCTTCGTCCCATCGTCTCTACTATCAGCTCCCCCACCTACAAACTGGCACGTTTTCTGGCTGATATACTGCGACATTTCACTGGAAAAACCACCTCTGCGGTACTAAATTCTACTCACCTGGTATCGACAATCAAAGACATTTCCCTGTCCCCAAACGACCTGCTTGTCAGTTTTGATGTGGTGTCCTTGTTCACCAAAGTCCCGGTACCTGACACCATCGCTATCATTGAAGACCTGGTTCATCAAGGACTGCATACTGATGTACCCCCCCTGGTGAGACATTGCTTAACCAACACATACTTCACCTGGAATGGAACTTTCTACAAACAAACTGAGGGCACCCCAATGGGCTCCCCCCTATCTCCGGTTGTAGCCAACGTATTCATGGAAAAATTTGAAACTGACGCCATCCAGACTGCCACTCTACGCCCGACCTTATGGAAGAGGTACGTTGATGACACCTTTGTCATCTGGCCACATGGCCAGCCTGCTCTAGACCAATTCCGCGACCACATCAATTCTATACACCCAGCCATCAGATTTACCATGGAGGTCGAAAAAGATGGCAAACTACCCTTTTTGGATGTCTTAATTAAAAGGAGACATGATGGTTCAATGAGCCACTCTGTCTACAGGAAAGCTACCCATACAGATGCTTACTTGAAACCGGATTCCCACCACCATCCATCCCAGAAGAACTCCCTCATCAAGACTCTATACCATAGAGCCCAATGCATTTCCGACCAGGAACACATTACCAGTGAACTCAAGCACGTACACCAGGCTCTCAGGGCTAATGGCTACTCCGACTACACAATCCGCAAAGCCATCACTCCAGTCATGAAGAAGGATCCTCTTGTGGAGCCACTCAAAACCATCACCTTACCCTACATTGCAGGGGTCACTAAAAAGATCTCCAAAATCCTGAATAAACACAAGATCCAGGTCCGATTCAACACAGTACACAAAATCCGTGATTTAGTTCCATCTGTAAAAGATGCTCTTCCAGACATACAGTACCCGGGCGTTTACAAACTAAAGTGCCTCTGTGGTAGTAGCTACATTGGAGAAACCAAAAGACATATCTCGGACCGCATCCGCGAACATAAAGCAGACTTGAAACACGGTAGGACGAACTCCTCTGCCGTGGCAGATCACTGTTACAATTCAGTGGGCTCACATGACATTGACTTCTCCAAGACGGAGGTTCTTTGCAAACCAACCGGCTACCATGAGAGAGTCGTTCATGAGGCCATTCACATATACAAGCACAGAGACAATTTCAACCGAGAAGATGGATTCAGGCTTAGTAACCACTGGAAAGATGTGTTAAATCATTTCTGTTCTTAATTAATTGTATTTTTACGATGACCTTCAGACCGCAGCTCTTTCGCCAGCATTGCCTCTTAATACCTCTCACACCACGGTTAATGGTATGGTTTACAACATGGAGTATACTAGGGCCTCGCAGCTGTCTCTCTCCCCCTCCTCTGTTCCGACCATGGACGAACTCGTCCGTCTGAACAGGGCCCGTAGCTATCCGTGGTGCGGAAATTTGAGGGTAAGAATCCACCCATTTTTTCGCCATATAGCATTGTGATATATAACGACTTATTGTTGGTAGCTTAGCTGATTGGAGAATATAGAGTTTATTGATAACATGAAGGTAATTTATATTTTAGTTTTATTGGTTCACTATATAGTACTGTGAATAGCTCAGATGTGTAGTCATTTCTGTGACCAGTCACTAGCAAATCACTCAGTTATCTCAATGCTAAATTCGCCTAGTTATTTCAATGCTAAATTCTCCTGTTTGATTTGTACTAAGTGCCTCGGTGAATGTGTATGCTCTGACTTCAACGTAGCTATTTCTGTAGCAGTTACAAGCGAATCACTCAGCTATTTCAATGCTAAATTCTATGCTAATTCCATTGTCAAGGGGTGCCTCTGCGGATGTGTATGCCTTAACTTAGCTATTTCAATGCTAAATTCTATGCTAATTCCTTTTAACAATGGGTGCCTCTGCGGATGTGTATGCTTTAACTTTTAACATAGCTATTTCTGTGACCAGTCACAAGCTAATCATTCAGCCATTTCAATGCTAAATTTTATGCTAATTCCTTTGTCAAGGCTCTTTGTTCCTCTCACACAGCTTAAAAGCCGTGATCTGAACGTGGCTCTCTCACTCCAGCGCTGTCCTACCAGACAGTCTCGCCCCCTTCACCTGATGAAGGCCGCTTGTGTTGTGGCCGAAACGTCGTGAGAATATTATTGTGTTATTTTATTTTATCAATTTATTATTTTATTCTCATTCTACGTGACTTTACCGAAAGAACCAAAGAAGATGAATCATTGCAGTCACGAAAGCTTTAAATCGAAACATCAATATAATAAATGTACTCAATATGTTCTTCAATACGTTGAGCTATAAACATAAAGTAACTGAGTATACACTACACTATATAATGAATACCATATAGTAAACGAATTAATAAAACTAAAATATAAACTACATCAATGTTATTAATAAACTCTATATACTCTCCAATCAGCTGAGCTACTAACAATAAGTCATTATACATTACAATGCCATATGGCGAAAAAAAGGGTGGCGGTTTTTTCCTTCTTTCCAACGTTAGCACCACGGAGAGCGACGAGCCTCGTTCAGACGGACGAGTCCATCCATGCTCGGAACGGAGGAGGGGGGAGAAACAGCCACGATGTGCTGCTCTATCCTGTGTTGCGTTACAACCATGCCATAAACTAGACTACTATACATTGTAACGTTATACCTTCCAATCTAAACTATATTGTATAATATCGTATACACAGCCCAATGTAAGCTCGAACATTATGCAGTATATTTATGTCTTCAACTAAACTTTTTCCTACATTACACGACTATACACCGTAATATACACTACCATAGACAAACCCACCCTTGAATTATAAAATGCGTTACTTTACACTACCCTATACTTTAAACTGTAAAATGTTAGACTTGTAATATTACACTATGTATTATTCTATCAACCCTACTGTATACCACACTGCTGTATATTCACAATACAATTACGATACTATATATTGCCTTATGAATTATGTTAAACATTACAATGTTATACTATGTATTATTATGTAACATGCTATAAACCATTCCATTGACCGTCGTGTGAAGAGGCAGTGCCAGCGAATGGACTGCAGTCTGAATGTCACCATAAAATACAATCAATTAAGAACTGAAATTGTTTATAACGTCTTTCCAATGAAATTTTGATTTAAAGCTTTCGTGACTGCAGTAATTAATATGCTTAGTTCTTTCGGTAAAGTCACGTTGAAGGGAAACAACAAAATAATAAAATATATATAAAACAATAAAAATTCTCACGACGTTTCGACCATAACACAAACCAATTCCTCAACCACATCAATTCCATACACCCAGCCATCAGATTCACCATGGAGGTCGAAAAAGATGGCAAGCTACCCTTTTTGGATGTCCTAATTAAAAGGAGACCTGATGGTTCAATGAGCCACTCTGTCCACAGGAAAGCTACGCATACGAATGCTTACTTAAAACTGGATTCCCACCACCATCCATGTCAGAAGAACTCCCTCATCAAGACTCTATAGCATAGAGCTCAATGCATTTCCGACCAGGAACACATTGCCAGTGAACTTAAGCACGTACACCAAGCTCTCAAGGCTAATGGTTACTCCGACTACACAATCCGCAAAGCCATCACTCCAGCCATGAAGAAGGATCCTCTTGAGGAGCCATTCAAAACCATCACCTTACCCTACATTGCGGGGGTCACAAAAAAGATCTCCAAAATCCTGAATAAACACAAGATCCAGGTCCGATTCAACACAGTACATAAAATCCGTGATCTGGTTCCGTCTGTAAAAGATGTGGTTCCAGACATACAGTACCCGGGCGTCTACAAACTATGTTGCCTCTGTGGTAGCAGTTACATTGGAGAAACCAAACGACATATCTGGGACCGCATCCGTGAATATAAAGCAGACTTGAAACACGGTAGAACGAGCACCTCAGCCGTGGCAGATCACTTATAATTCAGTGGGCTCACATGACATTGACTTCTCCAAGACGGACGTTCTCTGCAAGCCATCCGGCTACCATGAGAGATTCGTTCATGAGGCCATCCACATATACAAACACAGAAACAATTTCAACCGAGAAGATGGATTCTGGCTTAGTAACCATTGGAAAGATGTTATAAACCATTTTGGTACTTAATTGATTGTATTTTATGGTGACTTTCAGATCGCAGCCCATTCGCTGCCACTGCCTCTTAATACCTTTCACACGACGGTCAATGGTATGGTTTATAGCAGGGGTGTCCAAACTTTTGTTTCCCGAGGGCCACATACAGAAAAATATACGAAGGATTGGGCCACTCACTAGACGTGAGGTATACTGCCTCACTTCTCATGCACTAATATTGTCAAAATCAATCAAATGCAGGTAAATTACGTTTGATTATTGAACATGTTTGAAGAAAAAAAGCCTCCATCATAGCGCTTCATTAGTAGATTTTAATTTTATTTTTTACAAAAAGGTTGGCAGGTAATTCTCTCAGTGACAGCCTCAGATTGGTTCTTAGGGTGCTAATTCCCCTTCATTGTCCATATGAAGGGAGAGACAAGAAGACAAATAGGGGATGTGGATATTTCAAGCTTATTACACAAATAAATTATTGGGCTTGCTAACACATCAACTAACGTTTGTTAAAAAAATTGTCATCAACTTTAATTGACTGAATTTATGAAGTAATTGGGCTTATTAACAAATGAAAACGGTGTGTATATTTTTAACTCACCTGTAATGGGAATAATGTTACGCTCAGTGGGAGCAGTGATGCTGCGCTTTGGTCTGAAGGATAGCTGGCAGGTCAGGAGTAAGTTTGGTGGTTGAGATGCGAAGGACGTCACGTAGATGGCTGTCGGTCGTTCTGGTTCTCAGCCTGCTTTTGTTCAGCGTTAACAGAGAGAATGTCTGCTCACATATGTATGTTGAGCCGAACAGACTCATCATTCGTCTTGCATGGCGTCTCATCAGAGGAAACTTGGCCTTTTCCAAACTCCGGTAGAAGTCAGGTAGGGAGAGAAGCTGATGCTGATTCTTCAGAGAATCATCACACTGAATTTCGATCAGTTCTAATTGCAGACTCTCCTCCACTTCTTTTGCATCCATTGAAAACGGAGCCGCAAACAGTGTGATTTCCTTCTCAATGACAGAAAAATCTTGGAAGCGCTGACTGAATTCTGTCATGAGAGATGTGATCACAGACACATTCTCACATTTTTGCAGAGAGCTTGGCATTTGGAAATGCGCATTGATTTCGGTCAGCGTGGGGAAGTGCGCTACATTGAAGTTGCGCAGTTGTGACTCGAAGAGACGGAGCTTCGCACGGAATGCTTTCATGTGCACATACAGCTGTGGTACCAGCTGCTCTTTGCCTTGTAGTCTCTTGTTCGGGGTGTTGAGATGATCAGTGAGATCAACTAAAAAAGCCAGGCCTGCCAACCATAAAGGGTCACTGATCTCATGGAGAGGTCTGCCCTTTTCTTTCAAAAACTTGTCGATATTTGATCTCAGGGAATAAAACCACTGCAGCACGGAGCCGCGACTGAGCCAGCGCACTTGAGAATGGTAGAGTAGGTCCCCGTATTCAGCATCGACATCAGAGAGGAACGCTTGCAATTCTCTGTGGTAAAGCCCTCGGGCCATATATTTTTTTGACATTTTTCACAACTGTGTTCATCACATCGCCAAGCTGGATTATCTTGGCACAGAGGGCTTCTTGGTAGATCATACAGTGCATTTTAACAGTCTCACCTCCGCTCTCCTGCACCTTGGCACTCACCATAGAAGCCATTCCTTTGCGCTCGCCTGTCATTGCTGGAGCCCCATCCGTTGTAATTCCACACAGCTTGTCCCATTTAAGTCCAGCCTGGTTAATTGAATCTGGCACAGCTTCAAACATGTCCTTCCCAGTTGTTGTCCCCTTTAGACTCTGAAGATCAAGCAGTTCCTCCATAATGCAAAAATTCTCATCAACTCCCCGCAAAAAAATTAACAGCCGTGCAGTGTCCGTGGCATCTGTGCTCTCATCACATGCAATCGAGTAAAAATCGAAAGCACAAGCTTTATCTGACACTTGCTGTTTTAAGTTAGCCGACAAGTCTTCAATTCGCCGCACAACCTTATTTCTGGACAACACTAACATCGTTAAAATCCTGCAATTTCTCCAGGCACATTCCCACGACTTTAGTGAGGCACTGTTTGATGAAGTCACCGTCTGAGAAAGGTTTCCCGTGTAGGGCAATGAGTTGAGCTACTTCATTGCTGGCTATTGTTGCATTTTCTTGAGCTTTGTTAGCACGGAAAAAAAACCCTGCTGCTGCGTTAGCAGGCTAGCTTGCCATTTGCTTTACCTTCTCTCTCCGCTCGGCGCCAGTGTAGGACGTGAAGGTCTGATGTTTCGTTTCATAATGCCGTCGTACATTGTACTCTTTCATCACGGCAACACTCTCATTACAAATCAAACAAACACACTTCCCCTTGGTTTCTATGAAAAAAATCATTTTTCCACCGAGTCTGAAATTTTCTGCACTCGCTTGCAATCTTGCATCTCTTCGGTTCCGGCATTTCTGGTGACCCTGAGCAAATGTTTTCTACGATTGCTTGCTTTGTGGAGACGCTGCCTTGTTCAAGACAATAGCGCTATCTAGTGTTTAAATTAAGAAATGCAATACAGTGGGCCATAGTCCATTATATTTTTAAACTTTGATACGGGCCAATTAAAAATGGATGGCGGGCCGCAGTTGGCCCGCGGGCCGTAGTTTGGACACCCCTGGTTTATAGCATGTTATATAATAATAAATAGTATAACATTGTAATGTTTAACATAATTCATAAGGCAATATATAGTATTGTAATTTTATAGTGAATATACAGCTGTGTGGTATACAGTAGGGTTGGTAGAATAATACATAGTGTAATATTACAAGTCTAATATTTTACAGTCTAAAGTATAGGGTAGTCTAAAGTAACGCATTGTATAATTCAAGGGTGGGTTTGTCTATGGTAGTGTATATTACGGTGTATAGTTGTGTAATGTAGGAAAAAGTTTATTTGGAGACATATCAATATAATGCATAATGTTAGAGCTTACATTGGGCTGTGTATACGATATTATACAATGTAGTTTAGATTGGAAGGTATAACATTACAATGTATAGTAGTCTAGTTTATGGCATGGTTGTAACGCAACACAGGACAGAGCAGCACATCGTGGCTGTTTCTCCCCCCTCCTCCGTTCCGAGCATGGATGGACTCGTCCGTCTGAACGAGGCTCGTCGCTCTCCGTGGTGCTAACGTTGGAAAGAAGGAAAAAACCGCCACCCATTTTTTTCGCCATATGGCATTGTAATGTATAACGACTTATTGTTAGTAGCTCAGCTGATGGAGAGTATATAGAGTTTATTGATAACATTTATGTAGTTTGTATTTTAGTTTTTTTATTAGTTTACTATATGGTATTCATTAGATAGTGTAGTGTATACCCAGTTACTTTATGCTTATAGCTCAATTTATTGAAGAATATATTGAGTACATTTATTATATTGATGAAGTTTCTACTTAGTTTTTTTTCACATCGGTTTATTGTATGATAGTTGGGTAGTTGCAGTCCTTTAGCGTCCATATACTAAATGCCTTTGTTGAGATGGAAAATTTGACTTTAACATAGCTATTTCCGTGACCAGTCACATGCTAATCCCTCACATTAACATCATGCTAATCTCCCAGTTACATGCTAATTTCTGACTTTAACACCCTGCTGATCCAACACTTTAACGCAGCTATTTCAATGCTAAATTATCCTGTTTGGTATGTAAACTCCTTTGTCAAGGCGCTTTACCTCTCCCATCTAGTTTAAACGACACTGCGAATCTTAGCAGCAGTCATTGAAGTGCTGTCGTCCCGACAGTTCTGTTCCTTCACCTGATGAAGGCCACTTGTGTTGTGGCCGAAACGTCGTGAGAATATTATTGTGTTATTTTATCAATTTATTATTTTATTCTCATTCTACGTGACTTTACCGAAAGAACCAAAGAAGATTAACAAAGATAATTTCCACCAGCAGATGGTGCTAGAACGTGGTATGTCCAGAGTACAGTATTCTATCACAGCGTTAAATCTATCTGAGTCATTGTTTGCGTAGCTTTCTGGTGGATCGTGAAACCCGCTGAGATCCACCAGAATGAATCGCGGTGCTTGGTGGATTAATACCGCTGCTCCGTTGGCATCTCGTGGCCATACCGCAGCCTGTATCTACTGTAAATTTAATCTTCATATTAAATAGAGGCTACAACAAATGTGAATCTTGTTGTTGTTGTCTCCCTGTACCGTTACAGATACTCGGATGTGATTGTGCACCGGCTGCTGGCCGTGTGCGTGGGCGCCGACCCCACGTACCCGACGCTCACCGACAAGCAGAAGCAGCAGCAGCTCTGCAACAACCTCAACTACCGCCACAAGATGGCGCAGTACGCCCAACGCTCGTCTGTAGCTTTCCACACGCAGGTGGGAGGCGGAAGTGTGGGCCACGTGGAGCTTGCACGGCGTGTGCTTAGGCACCTGATAATGCGTCCATTCGTCTCTTGAAAACCATTTGTAAGGTCACGAAAGCAGGCATCGTATTGTGCGTGTAGTAAGAATCAATTGTTTTCTATTCGCACGCTTACGTGTGGTGGTGCCGTGGCTGTACTGGTTGGCTACACTTGACATTGCTCTTCAGCATTCTTCTGTGTTTACTGAAAAACCTAGTCACTTGGCACATTTACCCATGATGTGACAACTTGATTTGATTGGCTCTGTCAGGTGATGGAGGATTATAGTCAATACAATTGACATTGTACCTTCACGATTGAACTCAAAATAATCCCCATGACATGATGCCAATAGCACAACTGGAATAAATTAGCGGGGGGATGCGGAAAAATACCTTAAATTTTGTTAAATAATTATGGGCTTGGTAAGTGATGCGCGTGTGTCTGCTCTTTGCCACGTAGCGGTGATTAACGGCTGTTGTTGTTGTGGTCTCAGTTGTTCTTCAAGAGCAAGGGAGTGGTGAGCGAAGAGGGCTTCGTGCTGTTTGCGCGCAAAAACGCCGTGGTGGTGCTCATTCCCAAGTACGGCTTGGAGGGGACGGTTTTCTTTGACTCCAAAGATCTCAAGCTCAACGTTACCTTCGACGAGGAGGTAGGGCATGTGTTCACTTAACCGGGAGACATTGGCATTTCCTGAACGGCTGAATTCTGCATTTAAACCCAGGACTGGCTTAATGCACTGGGACCCAAGCCCCCTGACCATCTCTCTACGATTAGGTTTCTATCAGACACACAGACACTTGGTTTAAGGTGGAAGAACGCAGTGAGATACGAAGCTCCGTTTTTTTTGCCATTTGGCAGTGTGGACTATTACAGAGGAAGTTACACCGGTGGATACATTAGAGCCGGATGGCTCACAGGGCTATACCAAAATAAACTGAAACTGAATTAAATGATGTAAATGCGTTTCAAATATAAAACTGTCACAATTAAATTTGCTTTGGAAATAACTGCCATGACGGAGCCCGTATTGTCACGGAGAGGACATCACATTAAAAATACAGTAAAATCCTTCAGATCCGGAAGAATTATAGAGAAAATTTAATGCTTTCTGTAAACAATGAGAAACTCGAAGGGCAGAAAAGTACTTGTAGAATAAAAACAAATGAGGGAAATAGTAGTTGATGCAAAAAGTGATCTCTAGATGGCAAAAAGCACATTTGTCATCAGTGGATCCAGTCCTTTCCAGCATGCCTTGCATGCCGCATTACATTGCCACTCTGCGTGGATAATGCACACAGCCTAATTTGGACCAGAAGCTCAAAAGGGTCAACATTTGCAGCCATATTTTAGGTATGTTCTTAACTGCAATTGTGCACTCCATATAACCTAAGGGGGGTTGCATCTACTCCTTAATGATGGCCAAATAAGGCTTTAAAATTCCTTGGCTGGCCCGCACATCACGATCCCTCGGTTGGTTTGGTCATTGCAGCCATCGGCTTCTCATGCCTGATTTTCAGCTCGCGGTGAGGTGGCCCAAGCGGTATTGCATTCGCTGTGTGTTGTGGAGATTTGTGTTTCAAACTCGGTGGCCACTCCGGTTAATACTGTGGTGTGTCTTCTTTGGTTCTTTCGGTAAAGTCACGTAGAATGAGAATAAAATAATAAATTGATAAAATAAAATAGCACAATAATATTCTCATGACGTTTCGGCCACAACACAAGCGGCCTTCATCAGGTGAAGGGACGAGACTGTGTTGTGGCCGAAACGTCGTGAGAATATTATTGTGTTATTTTATTTTATCAATTTATTATTTTATTCTCATTCTACGTGACTTTACCGAAAGAACCAAAGAAGATGAATCCTTGCAGTCACGAAATCTTTAAATCGAAACTGTGGTGTGTATTAAGCATAAAATATTTACAGGCTATCCGCTTTAACAGTGGACGTTAAAAGATCCTGTAACGTTATTCGTGTGCCAGCATCATGGTCCAAGGTTGGCAAATTACATGCAAATTACTTATTTGGGGAGCACATATCAATCGTTCGCCTCCTTTTACAAAGACGTAGCAGTGACCTTGAATGCAAACGTTTTGAGAATCAGTGAGGCTTTTCTGAGTGACCCATGTAATAGTATGAATAATAACGTTGGGTTTACGTCAATCCGTGCTTGTGTGCAGGGCACTTGGCAGAGAGCAGTCAGCGGTAGTGTAGCGGTTAGCGCTCTGCGCTACGATCCCGGCGACTTGGGTTCGATTCCTTCGCACGGTCAACACCAGTGATGATTATCTGAACCGGTCCTGGGCCTCGCCTAGGTTGACTCGGAACTCAATTGAATGCCTGCTGCGGTGTGTAAACATCGCCACTGGGGAGACAAAGGCGGCCGGGCATGGCGCTGGCAACCCACCCTCTTGTGTGCCGTGCCGGCCTTCATCTGTGCTCCTCGCCAACAGCACTTGCCCCAACAGTCTGTTAAGGCTACATTGGAGATATGTCTTTGTGTGTTTGTGTAGGACCCCACGCTGTGCGTGGAGGGCATCGCGCTGAACATGTTCGACCACGTGTGCGTGCGCGTGTCGCTGGATTCGTCCAACCTGCAGCACCAGCGGATCCGCATGCACCTCGTCCGCCCGGAGGTACTCACCGTGCGGCGCGACGCGCAACCTCGGAATACCACCGATTTGTATTGTGACCATGCTGCTGTTGCTGCTTGCTGCGCCAGCAGTAGTGCACAAAAAACAAACGCTCGCCGCATCGGAACGTCAGCGGGCCGAAAATTAATGGCACAAGCCACAGCATAGCGCTTGTTGCCATGCAACCCAAACTGTGGGACCGTATAGTAAACCCATAGAGACACAGAGATACATAGGAGATACAGAGAGACCCATTATGATTCCTAGAGATTCATAGAGACTCATACAGATACATAGCAGTGCATTAAAAACAAGCTCCTGTACGATTGTGGCCATGCAACCCAAACTATGGACTACATTTTACACCACTGTAGTCTGCGCTCCTTGAATGGAGGGGGTGGCAAGATGACACAAACTCTCTCCTGAGGCTCTCCCGTAGCTATCAGACCCATACATTGGCATTTAGCCCCTGAACGTAATACCCTTATAACACAGGAATAAAATATAAACTCCGGTCTTGGATGGAAAAAATATATGTATAGCTAGCATTTTGAGCTGCATTCTGTTGTCCTATACCTCCTGTAACTGGCAAATTGGATATAACGCGATGATGAATGTATGAAGGAACGCATTTTTTGTATAACGCGGATCCAAACTGGATATAACTCGGTTGAATGAATGGAACTACGTCGCGCGAGTAGGAATAAGCGGTCGTAACGGCTGCCTCGGCGTAGCATCACACAAGGCGGAATGCTGCTGGATGCTTCTAGATGCTACCCACGTTCCTTAGTCTTTGTTCAGCCTGTGTTACGCATCTCACGCGTTATTGCGGACTGCGCTTTACCCCATATAATATATTATTTATAATAAAGGTTTTTGGGTTAGATCGCGTTTATTTATAAATGTGTCGTAACCCTCCACCACCCGACACGGCCAATCAGCAAAAAAAGTGTCACGTTGACAAAAGACAAATAATTCACTACTTCAGCCCACCGGTGTGTTGAAGAGTTAATCCACATTTACAGTTTGAGTACGACGTTTCGCTGGTAAATACTTCCAGCATCATCGGGCAATTCGCCAGAATGGTAAAGCCCTCGCTTGCTCCCGGTTTTATATAGAGCAGCAGGGTGACGTCATCACTTAACTCATCAGGTGCAGTGATTAGAGGCGGAGGGGGGGGTAATGTAATTATATAATCGATTAGTAATCAGTCATTGGTTATGATTAGTAATGAGTTGTAGATTAGTAATTCTTTAAATCAAAATGTAATGTGTATTTATTTAATAATACGCTTCCAGGCCGCACTAAGCCGGTAGCTGTCAGAGCGATTAAAGTTATTCTTGTTCCTCTCAATTTCAATGGATTCTCTAATTAGTCTTTGCCAGTAATAATTAGTTTTACACACCACTGCAACATTGTCAAAATCTGGCAAAGACTAATTAGAGAATCCATTGAAATTGAGAGGAACAAGAATAACTTTAATCGCTCTGACAGCTACCGGCTTAGTGCGGCCTGGAAGCGTATTATTAAATAAATACACATTACATTTTGATTTAAAGAATTACTAATCTACAACTCATTATTAATCATAACCAATGACTGATTACTAATCGATTATATAATTACATTACCCCCTCCTCCGCCTCTAATCACTGCACCTGATGAGTTAAGTGATGACGTCACCCTGCTGCTCTATATAAAACCGGGAGCAAGCGAGGGCTTTACCATTCTGGCGAATTGCCCGATGATGCTGGAAGTATTTACCAGCGAAACGTCGTACTCAAACTGTAAATGTGGATTAACTCTTCAACACACCGGTGGGCTGAAGTAGTGAATTATTTGTCTTTTGTCAACGTGACACTTTTTTTGCTGATTGGCCGTGTCGGGTGGTGGAGGGTTACGACACATTTATAAATAAACGCGATCTAACCCAAAAACCTTTATTATGAATAATATTGGTCGCGAAAGCCTACGTGTTAAACTGAATATATTATTTATTATAACACGATTTTTCCAAAACGCGGTGTTCTTGAGGTACGCAACTACCGTATTATAGAACAGACTGTATATCCAAAGACTATGGGACACTATCCCTACCTATATCAGTTGTGACTGTCCGTGTGTTTAAATCCAGCTTGAAAACATCGTTATTAATTGGCTTTTCCTGGATTCTGATTGGTTATTACTGTGAGAGGAATCATTATGATTAGCTTTTATTGCATTTTGCATGCTGTGTAAAGTGTCAGTATCACTGTCGTTATTGTTATTATCGGCTTTTACTTTATTTCTATTGGCTTGTATCTATACTTGAGTAGTTTTTTAATGTCCAGTGCTTTTTTGAGATATTTCGATATGCAAGGTGCTGTATAAAATATATTTTTATTATGGCCCTAGTTCATTGCACAAGAAGGGCCATTATCTGAAACGTGACCTATTTAAATGATGAATGCGAGTTCTCAAGATACCAAGCTAAGTCAGGGTGTGGGAGCCTTGGTAGATATCAGATTTCTTAACAAAACTCCATGAGTCTGTTCTGCATGGGTTTCCTCCGGGTTCTCTGGTTTCCTCCCATATCTAAAAATAAGCATGCGTTGAAACTGGTATTAAGGTAGTTTACGTATCGCCATGGGCGGCAGGGTGGCACATTGGTAAACCCTTGTGTCTTGCAGCAAGAAAACTGGGTTTGATTCCCAACTAGAGTGTGTTACTGTGTGGAGTTGTCATCTTCTCTCCCCGTGTTCCTCAAAAGTCTTCAGACTTGGCGAAGTTTTTCAGTGTTAATAAGTGTAATGATAACGTATCACATTTGTTGGAAATACTCGCATATGTGTGTGTGAGAGCATTGGTGTAGTGGTTAGCACGCTGCACTATGAACCCGGCAAACCAATTCCCACTCACCGCCAACACCAATGAGGATTATCTGAACTGCTGTTTTGCCTACCCAAGGTCAACTCTTTCTTAAATGAGTACCTGGTGCAGTGTGTAAACATCAGCACTGTGGAGAGGTGTTGGCCACTTACCCCCTCGTGGGCCATGCCGCCTAACAGCAGCGCAGTCTTATTCTTAGTTTTTTCGGTAAAGTCACGTTGAAGAGAAACAACAGAATAACAAAATATATATAAAACAATAAAAAATTCTCACGACGTTTCGACCATAACTCAAACGGTCATCATCAGGTGTGTCGGTTTGCATAAATTTATTTTGAAAACGGCATATTTATTTATTTATATATGGAAAAAAAATAACGTTTGCGTCACGCGCAGCGATTGGCAGTTTGCCCAGGACTAGTCCATCTATTTTTTGAAAAGAGGAGGGGGGAGACGAAATTTGTTTTTATGTATGCTGTCTGAAAGCCACTGTAAGCGTGAACAATCAATCAAGAACTGAAATGATTTATCAAATCTTTCCAATGATTGCTAAGATAGAATCCATCTTCTCGGTTGAAATTGTCTCTGTGCTTGTATATGTGGATAGCCTCATGAACGAATCTCTCATGGAAGCCAGATGGCTTACAAAGAACCTCCGTCTTGGAAAAGTCAATGGCATGTGAGCCTACTGAATTAGAACAATGATCTGCTACGGCCGAGGTGTTGGTCCTACCGTGTTTAAGGTCTGCTTTATGTTCACGAATGCGGTCCGAGATATGGCGTTTGGTTTCTCCAATGTAACTACTACCACAGAGGCAACTTAGTTTGTAGACACCAGGGTATTGTATGTCCGGAATCACATCTTTTACAGACGGAACCAGATCACGGATTTTATGTAATGTGTTGAAACGGACCTGGATCTTGTGTTTATTCAAGATTTTGGAGATCTTTTTTGTGATCCCAGCAATGTAGGGTAAAGTGATGGTTTTGAAAGGCTCCTCAAGAGGGTTCTTCTTCATGGTTTGAGTGATAGCTTTGCGGATTGTATAGTCGGAGTAACCATTAGCCCTAAGAGCTTGGTGTACGTGCTTGAGTTCACTGCTTATGTGTTCCTGGTCGGATATGCATTGGGCTCTATGATACAGAGTCTTGATGAGAGAATTCTTCTGTGATGGATGGTGGTGGGAATCCGGTTTCAGATAAGCATCCGTATGGGTAGCTTTCCTGTAGACAGAGTGGCTCATTGAACCATCAGGTCTCTTTTTAATTAGGACATCCAAAAAAGGTATCTTGCCATCTATTTCGACTTCCATGGTAAATCTGATGGCTGGGTGTATGGAATTGATGTGGTCGAAGAATTGGTCTAGAGCAGGCCGGCCATGTGGCCAGATGACAAAAGTGTCATCCACGTACCTCTTCCATAAGGTTGGGCGCAGAGTGGCAGTCTGGATGGCGTCAGTCTCAAATTTCTCCATGAAAATGTTAGCTATAACTGGAGAAAGGGGGGAGCCCATTGGGGTGCCCTCAGTTTGTTTGTAGAAAGTTCCATTCCAAGTGAAGTATGTATTGGTTAAACAGTGTCTCACCAGGGGGGGTACCTCAGTGTTTAGTCCTTGATGAACCAAGTCTTCAGAAAAAATCAGACTTATACGCACACAACTAGATCAGTTAGACAAGACACTCTACAAATCACACTTATCATTGACGGCAATAATGTCCACATCGGATTGGGAACATGTAGACAATATGACTGCCTCTTCAGCTGCTACTATGTCGACCAAATGTAAGGAAAACCTGATTTCCAAATTTAACCTCCTCTTCAACAAAAGACCGGACCCACACACCAAAAAGGTAGACGTTAATAAAGTCGTAATTAATCGCAGTAACAGTTCTATTTCCGATGGTCTGAAATCCGTTTTAGCTAAAGGTCTAAACTTTGCAGTCACACCTAAACACATACCAGTTAATGATATAATTGCCCAAGTAGACGTTGCTCTCAGGGGCCTGGGTCACATCGCTGCAGACGTAGCAAGATCTGAAATCGCTGCAACCCTCAAAAACGCTAAGATACCAGCTAGCAACCTCAGCAAAGATGAGCGTTTTGAATTATATAAATTAAAAAAGAGGAATGATATTGTAGTTCTCTCAGCTGACAAAGGCAATGCTACTGTCATCATGGATAAAATAGAATACAACAACAAAATTAAAGAATTACTCAACGATGGTAGTTATACAAAAATAAAAAGAGATCCCACCAACAGCCTCGTCACACAAACCAACAAAATAATTTCTGATTCAACCGCATTAATTGATCAATCTAAACAGTTTTCGTTGAAACCTTCTGCTGCCAGGCCACCAAGATTATACGGCTTACCAAAAATACATAAAGTTGATACACCTCTTCGTCCCATAGTCTCTACTATCAGCTCCCCCACCTACAAACTAGCTCGTTTTTTGTCTGAAATCCTGCGTCCTTTCACTGGAAAGACCACCTCTGCGGTACAAAATTCTACTCACCTGGTATCAACAATCAAGGGTATTTCCCTGTCCCCAGACGACCTGCTTGTCAGTTTTGATGTAGTTTCCTTATTCACCAAGGTTCCTGTACCTGACACCATTGCAATCATTGAAGACTTGGTTCATCAAGGACTAAACACTGAGGTACCCCCCCTGGTGAGACACTGTTTAACCAATACATACTTCACTTGGAATGGAACTTTCTACAAACAAACTGAGGGCACCCCAATGGGCTCCCCCCTTTCTCCAGTTATAGCTAACATTTTCATGGAGAAATTTGAGACTGACGCCATCCAGACTGCCACTCTGCGCCCAACCTTATGGAACAGGTACGTGGATGACACTTTTGTCATCTGGCCACATGGCCGGCCTGCTCTAGACCAATTCTTCGACCACATCAATTCCATACACCCAGCCATCAGATTTACCATGGAAGTCGAAATAGATGGCAAGATACCTTTTTTGGATGTCCTAATTAAAAAGAGACCTGATGGTTCAATGAGCCACTCTGTCTACAGGAAAGCTACCCATACGGATGCTTATCTGAAACCGGATTCCCACCACCATCCATCACAGAAGAATTCTCTCATCAAGACTCTGTATCATAGAGCCCAATGCATATCCGACCAGGAACACATAAGCAGTGAACTCAAGCACGTACACCAAGCTCTTAGGGCTAATGGTTACTCCGACTATACAATCCGCAAAGCTATCACTCAAACCATGAAGAAGAACCCTCTTGAGGAGCCTTTCAAAACCATCACTTTACCCTACATTGCTGGGATCACAAAAAAGATCTCCAAAATCTTGAATAAACACAAGATCCAGGTCCGTTTCAACACATTACATAAAATCCGTGATCTGGTTCCGTCTGTAAAAGATGTGATTCCGGACATACAATACCCTGGTGTCTACAAACTAAGTTGCCTCTGTGGTAGTAGTTACATTGGAGAAACCAAACGCCATATCTCGGACCGCATTCGTGAACATAAAGCAGACCTTAAACACGGTAGGACCAACACCTCGGCCGTAGCAGATCATTGTTCTAATTCAGTAGGCTCACATGCCATTGACTTTTCAAAGACGGAGGTTCTTTGTAAGCCATCTGGCTTCCATGAGAGATTCGTTCATGAGGCTATCCACATATACAAGCACAGAGACAATTTCAACCGAGAAGATGGATTCTATCTTAGCAATCATTGGAAAGATTTGATAAATCATTTCAGTTCTTGATTGATTGTTCACGCTTACAGTGGCTTTCAGACAGCATACATAAAAACAAATTTCGTCTCCCCCCTCCTCTTTTCAAAAAATAGATGGACTAGTCCTGGGCAAACTGCCAATCGCTGCGCGTGACGCAAACGTTATTTTTTTCCATATATAAATAAATAAATATGCCGTTTTCAAAATAAATTTATGCGAACCGACACACCTGATGATGACCGTTTGAGTTATGGTCGAAACGTCGTGAGAATTTTTTATTGTTTTATATATATTTTGTTATTCTGTTGTTTCTCTTCAACGTGACTTTACCGAAAAAACTAAGAATATGAATTACTGCAGTCACGAAAGCTTTAAATCAAAATTTAGCAGCACAGTCTGTTAAAGGCTTATTTGGGTGACTATCTTTGTTGTACGTTTGTGCCATTTGTGTGTCCGCTGTCACAGATTCCAGGCTACAACCCTGCGGAGTCCACCCCATGGGGCTCGCCTTCTCCCCGGCCTAAGAAACCCAGACAGCACTAGTGTATCGTGGATGCGGTGTCAACAAGATGTCGGAGGAGGTGCATGAGTGGGCACACACTCTGGGTTTTACATCTGCAGAGTTAATTAAGTGTACATTGTGCTCGCAAGCAGAGGTGAACAATTGAAAAAAAAAAGCAGTGGCGGTTATGAGAAATGTTTCCCTGAAGTAACAGACGGTTTGCACTCTGAACTTGCAATCCAGAGTTCACCGGTTCTTCGTTCTCCTGGCGCAGCGGTTCAAATGGTAGCGCATTTTTTTTTTTTTAGAATTTTTACCTTGCCAACCAGTACAATCAGCCAATTAAGGTGTATACGCGTCAAGATGTATGAAAGGTTTAGGATATCTTATGCCCCACTTCTTTGCCAGCCAAGACACTGACCCCCTTGTGATGAAGGTGATTTCACAAAAATATTGGTTACTGAATCGGTGGTGTGTATTGACTAACGCAGCAGTGTCCAACCCACAAAGCACTGTGATCCATTCTGGTATATCTCAACATGTTCCGTGATCTACCAGCAATATATGACCAACAGTTACCCGGATGGATTTAACCGACTAATAGAACACTGTAGACATGCCAAGTGCTAGTGCGATCTATTGGTTTAAAATATATATTATTAATCCATTAATTCTTAGTCGGGGATTTTGTTTTGCCATCTGCTATAACAAGAATTGCTTTATACTAGAGGTGTTTATTCCTATTTGTCCTGAGATCCACAATCAAAATCTTTTGCGATCATCCACCCATGGATCGCGATTCACATATCGGCTACCACTGATCTAACAGTTGAAAACCAGTTTAACACGTAGGCTTTCGCGACCAATATCCATAACACGGGTTTTTTGGGTTAGATCGCGTAATAAATATTTAAATGTGTCGGTAAACCCGCTACCACCCGACACAGCCAATTCGAAAGGTTTGTCACATTAACAGAACGTGCCAATTCGTTACTAGTAACATCACACCAGTGTCTTGGAGAGCAAAGCCCCAACATTTACAATCTGAGTACAATGTTTCACCAGTAATTACAACCAGCGTCATCAGGCGACAGCCAGATTCGTGGAGAATCCTCGTCCCTTAATGCGCATGCATAATGTGTGTTGATTAACATATAAATAACCCAATCGGAAATGGATACCCATAGTCATATGCATTCATTGATTCCCCTCCCAATTCGCGAAAGAAGTGCTCACAAGTGATGGCTGTCGCCTGATGAAGCTAGTTAGTGCTGGCGAAATGTTGTACTTAGATTGTAAATGGTGTGGCTTTGCTCTCCAACACACTGGTGGACTGTACTAGTAACGAATTGACATGTTCTGTTTACGTGACAAACCTTACTAATTGGCTGTCGGGTGGTGGTGGGTTTAACAACACATTTATATATTTAAACGATCTAACCCATAAAACGTGTATTATAGTTGAAAACCTACAATTGTGCCAGGTTTGGCCTGTCAGAGTGGGCCATTAGGGTGGCCACTCGGAGGGCAAAGCTCTGGGGAATCCGAGCAAGAGCTTCGAAGTATGATTGTGCACGGTGATACCCGCAGGGGTCTCGTGATGGATGGCAAATGGAAGATTTTTTATCGCGAGAGGATTCCCTGCAAGGGATGTTAGGTTACTTATTCTTGTGAGGATGCCATTTACTGTATGAAGGGGCAGCGGTCAGCTGCATAGAACAGAGTATAAAATTCCCCGAGCTGTTGCTGTTTAAATCGTCGGTTCAACGGAGAATTTCACCTCAGGTTTTTTTACACAGCTGCCCCACCCCTCATCGGACTCTGTGCAATCACACAAGGAATGTTTTTGGAAAAAATGTCGGTGTCAGAAATTTTTTAGGTTTAATCGTTTACAAATGCGCATTTCGTTACAGCTTCTCTTGTCCTTTAGACGTGCAAAGATAATTTCTGACAAAATATTGACACGTTTTCAAATTGTTTTGTAAATGGTCGTAACTTTGCTCACGTATATACAGTACTTGGGCAATAATTCTGAGCTCCTGGAGTAATGGTAAAGATTTAAGCGAGTTGATGTCTTTGCGACTTTGTGTAAATGTGTTTAACATTTTTTAGCTGAATCGTATATTTACAAGCATGTACACATGAGTTATACGCGTTTATATACAAAATTAAACCGATTTATTTTGCATGCATCTTCTGTTATTTTGGTTACTTTAAGTTACGTTTTCCACTGCTGGATGAACATCTCGCCACGTGATGTTGGATGTCAGGTTTAGTTTGACCATACTTCACCATGCTGGTCACTGTTGGATGATAATAATGTCCACTTGCAATGCACCACTGCGCAGTATTCACTCGCCTTCGAATCGAGTCCTGCACCGCCGTTTCACATGCAAATTTGATTCTCAATCCCTGGGCCAACTTGCTCCTGATTAGCATGCGATTTGCCACATTTCGATCTCGGAGGTGATTAAATGCGCCGGCTTCCAGGCTTGTTGAGCCGCTCGGAGCCCAATTAACGAAAATTGTTGCCAAAGCAAAAGCGTGGGCTCGAATGTTTGTCCGTGTTCTTTTCAAACCACCAGTCGAACGCCGGCCTCTGCCCACTCCGACCGTGCGGAGGCCCTGGCCGTCGGGGAGGCCCTCATGGTGCCTCACGGTAAACATGGGGCCCGGGTGGGCGCGTCGACGGTTGACCGCGTACAGGCGGTGCAACTCCCACAAATGAAACATCACACCTTGCTGATCTCGTGTCCAGGAGCATAAACGATCATCACGCAAACTCCGGTCATCCTCGCAGCAGCAGCAGCTCTTGGCCATCGAACAAAGACGATCACCGCTTCCTTCCGATATTAGAAGCCACGAGCTATGAACGACTCGGAGGTTCGAGCAACCACAGCCGAGTGGGAAGGCAGCAGCAGCCCAGGCGGTGAGCCAGCTCCAAAATCCCCCAAGCACTGAAGTTCTCGATTTAGTACATTGAAAAACACGACGGTAAGTGAAACAACGTGAATCGAAACCAATTTTGCCATTCACTTGAGGGGCCGTCCATGAATGACGTCACGCAAATTTTGACCTCTCGTCACTCGGCGTCACAAAAAGTCAGACCCCCCCCTCAAATATGACGTCACAAAGCTCTGCCGCCCCCCCCCCCCCCAAACCATATTTCCATTTTGAAAATAAAACATGCTTCAACTATTATTGTAGTGCGTGGCGCTACACTGATGTTGTAGGAGTGTTATAACAATTAGTGTTATAACAATTCTATACTTAAAGTTGCGCATTTTGATGTGACGTCACATTTATCAAACCCCCCCCCCTCCCCCTCGTCACACATCGTCACAAATGTCTGACCCCCCGCCCCCGAGGTGCATGACCGCGTTACCGTGTTCATTCTGTGGTGAAGGGATGAGGAAAAGGAAGAGGGAAAAGCATCCAGTGTCGCCGCACGCAGGCAACGTGTTTATCACACATTGGTCAAAATATAAAAATACATATATATGTAGTGGGTTCCACGGAGACTGGAGACGTCTTTAGAGGCAACACGGTTTATTTGTAACTATGAACAGAACTCCCCTTAACTCCCACTATCTAGGGAGGTACAGCCTCCGGGCTAGCGTGCCCTCGCACTGATCAAACCTGGCTCTCAGCCCTCTGGCTATCTGTGCCCTAGGGGAGGCTAACTGACCCGACCCAGCCAAGGTACGGGTCCTGACCACTGGTCCGAGCTCGGCGCGGCCCTTACAAGGACGTCGGGCTCGAGGTCCCAGGGTCCTAGCTAGGGAGGCTACTCTGACCCGACCCAGCCAAGGTGCGGGTCCTGACCACTGGTCCGCGCTCGGCCCCGACCCTTATAAGGATTTCGGGTCCCAGGGTCCTAGCTAGGCTGGTCTTCTGTTCTTCGTCTTCGGAGCACTGCCCCGAGCTGTTCCAGAGGTGCCCCTTTAATACACCTCTCGGGGGCTCTCCGCCCCCGGTACCGCCCCCTCTCTAGAACCTTCCAGGGGGCTCTGGAAGAACCCCCCAACCCCTCACCTGGGGCCTGGCTCTCTCTGTCCTTCCCCAGCTCAGGGTGGCACCACCTATGGGCTTGTGCCCGCAACTGCAGGTAAGTATACTGATGGTATAGGATGTGCATTTATACTGGTAGGAACGAAGTTGTAAACTGAGTGTACCAGCCTGCAATAGATTAATGTGTCCGTCCGTCCGTCCCCTTTCAATACTTTAACGAAGTCAAATCTCGTGCTGTTGGGTGTAAAATCAGCAATAGACAGCGCAGAGACTTGATATGTCTTATTGCACCCAACATTTGGAAGTCACATTATCTAATTTGCGAACTTCTACCAGCCCACCCTGCAGGGACCTGTTTACGCTACATCTATGCGAGAGAGGTTGTGGACAAGAGTCTGCTCTGCGGGAAGCAAGCATTGCCATACGAATGAGATGAGCTCGCGTTTGATGCGGGCAGTCTTGAGGACGACCGTCGACAGGCACGCGTGGAGGCACGCCGTGGTCACAGCGCAGCGCCGACTCGTGTAGGTGGTGATGGCCCAGTTGTAGAGAGGAATGCCGGAGCTTCGAGCAGATGTAGCCGAATGTAGGATAGAGCATCTTGAGGAGCGTTGCCCTCGACCCCCTCCGGGAGGCCGTATGGTTTACTTGGCACTCCCGTCCCTTACAGTCCAGTCTGATGTAAGCCTCCTCAGGTTCCAGCAGCCTGGCTTCGTAGGTCTTCATTGCACCGCTCTGCTCGTCTAGCATAGTCTGAAGGGTCATATGTGGCTGCCTCCTGAATCTTCACCCTCCTGCAAACCTTACTCGACATCTCGTTGAGGACCCGAAGAAGGGCAGTATTCTCTTTGTTTTTTTTTACAAAAGGGCTTGTAAGAGCTCTCGTTCCTCCCACCGGGATCTCTGGTGTCAACTTGAACAGGGGGGGAGACAAAGCTATGGCTTTTTTCCCAGGGGATCTGTCTTCCATGGAGCACAAAGATACAGGCGGAAGGTCCCCTTGGCCTAACGAGGCTGTAGATCGCCCTAGGAAGCTCCAAAGTAAAAAAAAACAGCTTTACAACGCCCCCTATAAAGTGCCTGAGGCAAGGTAGAAAAATAATGAAACTATCAAACAGGAAAGCGAGTGGTTATGTTGGGTCGAAAAAGGTAATGTTCTAATGTAGGGGTTGGAGCGGTCATTGCTGCTTACTCGGCCATGACGTCACTGCAACTCGTTTAACACTTTTAAAATACAAAAATCACGACGCGTACTGAACATATTATTCCGAATCGGTTTTACCACCACTACCACCATGACACAGTGGCAAGGCTGGCACATCGCAGTGCAGCTGCTAGGCTGAATCATATGAATAAATATAATAAAATCTAGAAAATCCTTTATGTACCCAGGAGAGCCACATTGAGTCTCGAGACTCATTATTAGCTCCGTGCTGCATTAAGATGTTTGAACAATTTCAAGCATCAGGTTTCGGCACGTAGGAGGAAACCGGAGAAACGCGCAAATGTTGTGAAGCTGGCTTGGTGGTAGAAGTCAGTCCAGAACATTTGGCCCCACACCTATCACTGTAACGAATCAGTGTTCTACGGGGGCATTCTAAGCGAGGACTGATTGTATTAAAATCTACTTTGATCTACGAATCGTAATGTATCAATAATGTTAACGTGTAACATGCCCCACGGTTGTTCTTAATCTGGAAGGAGAGAACAACGGATGATCTGTGTGCTGATGATGTTGGTGATGATCTCGTAATGGCTGTTCACTTCGAGGAGTGGGAGAGTCTGATGGTGAACCTGGATCGTGCCAATAAGAGGTAGGGCCTTACCATTCGCCCTACCAAATAAATCAAAGCAGTACCTGCCTTGATATTTTGTATGTCTTCAAGGACTCCACCCCCTCAACTCCGCATGATAGGTAGTTGTGGAAAGAGTGGAGGTTATCCCATATCTGGGCAGTTGTTTATGACCAGCTCCGATTTCAGAGTGGAGGTCTTACTCTGAATTAGTTCAGTGGCATATCCTTTTTTTCAGCTGCATAGCGCTGTATAAAAGTCACATGGCCTATCACTTCATACAAAGCTCTGGTTCTTTTCTGCTAAACTTGTCCTCTCCCTCCCAGCTATAACCTCCCGAAAGCAACATGTGACCTTTGTTTTGGCGTGACAAACACCATTGAAAGCAAAACACCGAAAGTGTAATGACTACACGTAATGCAAGAATCTCAGTTGTATTTCTCAACGAGTATTGAATATGAAGTCCCAGGAGTGGTGAAGGTGCATCAGCCTGCAGACCCACAGGTGGCAGCGGTGGATTGGCCTGCAGACGCAGGGGTCGTCGGTGGTGGATCGGCCTACAGACCGAGGAGTGTCGGTGGTGGATCGGCCTGCAGATGTAGGGGTAGCGGCGGTGGATCTTCCAGCAGTAGCCGACCAGTGAAGTTCTCGAATAAATTTACGCAATTTGCCGATTCTGGTGACTTTGGCACAGGTGGTGGTGGTGGTGGATCTCCCAGCAAAAGCTGGGGAGGCAGTGGTGCATCTGCCAACATGAGCTGGGTTGGGATGACAGCGTTGGATCTCCCGGCAGCAGCTGGGGTGGTGGTCGCGGTGTTGGAGATGCCAGCAGCAGCCGGGGTGGCAGCGCTGAATCTGCCAACATCAAGCGCCATGGCGGTGGGGGTGAATAATATGCCAGAAGCAGTCGGGGTGGGGGTGTCGATGCATCTCCCAACAGCATCCCTGGTGGTGGCGGCGGAACTGCCTGTGGCTGCCAGGATGGCGTTGGAGGCAGTGGTGGTGCTGGTGGAGACCGTGGCCGTGGCTTTCTCCAGCTCCTTGAGCTATCGACGCATCATTTCCAACTGCAGATGGCGCTCCACATTCTCCCGTTTGTATACTTGAGTGCAGGGAAACATTCGACAGTTTGATCAACATTAGCCCCTACACGAGCCTTCTAATCATCGCAACTCTTCAAACTATATCGCTTATATAATGTACATCATTTCAGTCACAACAAAAATTACATATAACACATCGGGGCTGTGAAAATTACGGCTTCGTATTACCAATATCTTGCCTGTCCAGAGAAGCCCATGAACTAACGTTGTACATACAAACTCATAGACTCAGAGGCCCATAGACTGAGTCACAAATAGCAGTGAATAGGGCCCGGAACGGTGTGGTGGTAGTGAAAATATGAACCCAACTGCGTCCTTTTCAATGGAACCAGCGACCCAAGTGTCATCATAGGCATTCCCTCACAATCGAGGATTGCCTCGATTGTGGATTTTCTGTGGATGGCTGAAGAGACCAATCTGGGATCGACAGATTCTGCCGCAACTCTGGCACATGTGTCCAGAAATAGTGGTGGGTGGAACTGCATTAGTAAGTCGGGCTGCAGGCTGTTGTTTCTGCCATTCCCACTTTTTCTGTTTCTGCTGTTAAGTTTTAAAATGTTTGGCTTCTTGAAATAGACTCTGCCTCCATCTGAGGTGATCCTGGGAAAGATACTCCCTTGAGTTAGTGTCGATGGAGCACTTCTTCATGTTGGACTTGAGGACATCCTTGAAGCACTTTCTCTGACGAACTACATTCTCCCACTTTTGGTTAATCAAGTTTGACAGTTTTCATTGAGGCATTGGCGGAAGAGGTCTTGCTTAATGGAGTCCTATAAAGCTTCAATGTTAATCTTCTGTAGACATCTCTTCCGATGAAGCCGTCACTTGGGAGCCAGTTTTATGAGCATGGTTGAGCAGATGAGTCGATGATCAGTCCAGACACCAGCAGCTACTAGAAAAGCCTGGATGATGCAGACATGTTTGGGATCCTGGGCATGGACAATGACATAATCGATCAAGTGGCGGTGCTTAGATCACGGATAATGCTATGATGTTTTGTATTTGTTTTTCTGGCGTTACAGGGTGTTGATGATGATGACTCCATTTTCCGTGCATTTAGTCAAGGGAAGGATGCCGTTGGAATTGACTTTACCCATTCCTTCTTTCCCGATGGTTCCATTACAGAGGTTTATGTTTCTTCAAACTCTGGCATGCATATCACCGAGCAGAATAAGTTTGTCTCCCACAGGAACAGTAGAAAGGACCTGATCAAGGTTGATGTAACATTCATAATCGAAGTGAAGAATCAGGGCATATACGCTGATGACAGTAGAATATTGGCTCCCCACCAGTTTTAGACATAGAGCCATGAGGTGCTCACTCATTAAGTTCATTCTTGATGGAGAAACCAACTCTGTGCAGCCGCCGCTGTTCTTCCTGTCTGCCTTTCCAGAAGAGGGTACAGCCAGCTCCTTGTTCCTTGAGCTGCCCCTCCTCTTCTCGTCGAGTATCATTGAGGGCAGCTACGTCAGTGTTGTGTCGTCTGAGTTTCTGGACCACGATTAAGGTGCAGCATTCTGGGCCTTCACTTTTAGTGTTGTCCATAAGGGTCCTGACATTCCAGTTCCCAAAGGTAATTATCTGACTTTTAGTTTTGTTTCCACCACAGTAATGGGGATCCTTCTGAACGTGGTTATCCAGTCGGGAAGGAGTGAGACAGACTATGTTTAGGGCCACTTTCCTAGCTCCTTCCCCACGTGGGGTGAGCAGAGTGGATCATTTGAAAGGACTTCTTAGTCGCAGGTACAGCTTCAGGAACACACTCTTGTTTCTGCTGAGTGTTAGACTTGTAGCTGCCACTAGAAGCTTCCAGACTTCACAATCATGCTCCCGTCGTCACTAGCTGGTCACCAAAAACACTGTATTGAATGGGCCAGAAGATGTTGTTCCTTTAATGAAACACGCCTGTGCATGATTTATTTTATTGTGGAGAAGCTAATAATTGTTTTTTCACCCTGTTATCTGGCAACAAAACTGACACCTTTTTTTACAAGGAGTCATGTTTGCATTGACCACAATACCTGCGGTCGGAATGCAAACAAAAAACATAACTCTGATAATGTATGCAATGTCCTTGAAATTGATTGGTCCACACCCGAGACAGCGTTCCTTAGAGCCTAGTCTCACATGGTGTTGGACCAGATGATGCCAAAAAGCTGTTGTACAGTAGCTTCCACACAGTTCTTGAGAGAATGGGACCATGAATCCAATGGCAAGGAGACCAGTACGATTAGAGATATCGTTCTGCTGCAGTCTTGGTCCGCCTTCACAGCTGTTGAGATGTTCTTCCTCCTGCTCTGCCGTTGAGGACTTGTTAACCCATGGCTGGTGGCAGACATGCTTATTATAATGGCGGCCTATGTGGCAGCATCGTTAAAGGGTATATGTCGCTTTTCAAGAGGAAAACCATTGGCATTTTCAGTCCTAACCACACCCTGGTGGTGCTGTCACTGCTTGGTCCACAACTGCTTATCCGCCAGGGTTGCCGCTGCTTATTTTGCAGCTAACGTTCACAGAAGGTCGTTCCACTATCCACCACCTGTGGACACGCTGGGTCCCTGATATACAATACCCTGGCGTCTACAAACTAAGCCGTGTCTGTGGCAGTAGTTACATTGGGGGAACTAACCGACATGTCTCGGACTGTGTTCATGAGCATAAGGAAGATTTGAAACACGGTAGGACCAACACGGTAGCCTTGGCTGATCATTGTTTTAATGCGGTTGGCTCACACGCCAATTGATTTCTCTAAGACGAAGGTACTTTGTAAGCCCACTGGCTATTAAAAAAATTCGTTCATGAAGCCATCCACATATACAGACACAGTCACAATTTCAACCGAGAGGATGGGTACAAACTCAGCAATCATTGGAAGAACGTCATCAACCAGTTTAAGTCATAACTGGTGTTGTTCTCATCCTGCCACCTTCCGATGTTAGTTTTTATTTTCCCTGTAGGTTCGGCTCTCCGAATTTACATTAACAGGTGAAACAAATTTCACACCAACATAGCCCCTTCCGCGTGCTGACCTCGACATGGCGGCAGCTCTGCGATCTTACATTAAAACGCCAATCTCTCACATTAACATAGCCACCTCCGCGCCCTCGTCATGGAGGCCGCTCTCCGATCTTACATTGTGCTAATTTCTCACATTAACATCACTAGCCACGTCGTTTATGACCCTTGGGCTACACCCATTTTCAACCTTTAAAACAGTCTGCCTCAGCAGCTTTCCCCCTCTTTCTTCTTCCTGATGACGATCACTTGTGTTGTGATTAAAACGTCAGAGTTTTTTGTTTATTTTATTTTTATTCATTTGAACCTATCTACGTGACTTTACCGAAAGACCCAAATAATATGAATTCCTGCAGTCACGAAAGCTTTAAGTCAAGATTTATAGTAATGACTCTTCCTCAGATCTAATTAGATGAAATAATTACCAGATGTATTTGCACCATTCCTACAATGCAAGGCTCTCACGAAGGTGATATGTTTTACAGATGGGTAGAGTGTGCCATGGTTTCACATTAAGGGCAATGCTGCTCTATGGTTTTAACCAATTGGATAATTGCAAAGTATTATTTAAAGTCTGGTAAATTTGGACTGTTGCACTGACGCAAATGGCCGGTTCTTTTTTGAAAAACAACCACCATTAGTTTAACAAGCCTAATTGATGAAACCCAAATGGAAGCCGGTATAATTATATTGCTTAAAACAAATGCTGCTGGGGAATGTTGGTGGGAAAAGCCATTAGGCTGATGTATTTAAACATCGTATTCTGATTTATGTGGAGACACAAAAAGCGAGTTATGCTTCTACAGTATTTGCTTGTGCAAAGCATGGACAATCATTGCCACAGAGACTGAATCAGCTCGGTGGCTAGGAGATGTTAACTAACCTCACCTGGTATGGAGGAGGTCGAGGGTTTGATCCCGACCCTGATGCCTTTATAAGGAGTACCTTGGATATCGAGGTGGTTACATTTTTGGAAAGTGTAGCAAAAGCCAAAAGCGTGATATTCAATACTTAAGCTTGACCTAAATAATGAGCTTACATACACGCAACCAAAAATAGACACATCACAATAGAAATGTGCTGTACTGAATGCCAAATTTACTACTATAATGAGCCAAGAATGTCTGTGTCCCGCACGTGACGTCACTCCACGTCGAGCAGGCCCCCTCATTAATACTCATGAATAGACTAATCTCTCACAATACAAAGGCCACTGCCACAGCCATTGACATGCTAATCGCACAATACAAAGGCCACTGCCCCAGCCTCTGTGGTTGGACCATCTCTAGCTCCACCCACCTACCTTGATGCACTCATCTCAGGCCTATATAAGACCTTGTCTCAGCAACTTTCGGGTGACGTCACTCCACATGGGGGGGGGGGGGGGCGAGGTGCCTCCTCCCCCCTCCTCAGCGTCAACTTAGAAACTCACTACAAAGGGCAGAACCCTCACGTCACGCGATCTCCCTAACGCTATTGAGACATCGAAGTAAAAAGGACGTCATGAAGAACAAGGGATTATAACCTTTAAATGAAATAGGCCTGTCACCGCGGCCTTACAAATTGCACACAAATGGATGCAATGAATATCATTTCGCGGTCTGATTTACTGCAATAGATTTACTGCAATACATCCATCCTTGGACGGGCAAAAGGCTAGTAAACAAATAATCCCCTTGCCCGCTCCCCACCACAATATCACACAATGATATAGTACTTCATTGTACAGTATACCCGCTAAAGACCAAAACTAATCCCCATGATAGGTAAATTGATATACATAGAGCTTGCCGGCGATAGGTCTAAACCACGAACTATGAACTCGTGATATTCAAGGGTCTCCCGTATCTGGAGTGTGCATGTTCTCCCCATGGTCACGTATCCTTTTCTCCAGGTCCTCCGGTTTTTTTTCTCCACATCTAAAAACATGCGTTAAGATAATTACTGCTATAAATATTCACAAAAGCCACTACGTTGAGCAACCATATGTGGCCAGGCTGCTTCTGGAAAAGAGCTATATATCTCAGTGGGCCTTACCTGGTCAAATAAAAATAGGTCGCTTACAGGAGCTGAATGGATTGCCACATCACAGGGACGCAAGGAATCGCAGCATGGAGAGGGCTTCATCCAGCAGTGGATTGATCCTGGTTTATGATTTGCAAATAGTAAACTTCAGCGTGCACTTCCAAATGAAGGTGTTTAAAGTGTCTGTTTATCTTCTTTGGTTCTTTCGGTAAAGTCACGTAGAATGAGAATAAAATAATAAAATTAAAATAAGACAATAAAATTCTCACTACGTTTCGGCCGCAACACAAGCGGCCTTCTTCAGGTGAAAGAACAGAACTGTCGGGACGACAGTGCTTCATTGAGTGCTGCTGAGATTTGTGGCGTCTTTTAAGCTCGGTGATAGGTGTGAATGACCTAGAAAGCAGGAAAATTTAGCATTGAAATAGCTAGGGATTAGCTTGTGACAAAAATAGCTGTGTTAAAGTCAAAGTTTACATATCAACAGAGGCATTTAGTATATGGACGCTAAAGGGCCTCCAACTACCCAACTATCATACAGTAAACCAATGTGAGAAAAAACTAAGTCTATAGTACATCAGTATAATAATTGTACTTGATATATTCTTCAATAAGCTGAGCTAATAATCACAAAGCAACTGGGTATACACTACACTATATAATGAATACCATGTAGTAAAACCAATGAAAACCAAAATATAAACTACCTCAATGTTATCAATAAACTCTCTATACTCTCCAATCAGCTGAGCCACCAACAATAAGTCGTTATATATCACAATGACATATTGCGAAAAATGGCGGTTTTTCTTCCCATCAACGACCAGCACCACGGACAACGAACGAGCTTCGTTCAGACGGACGACTCAATCCATGCTCGGGAACGGAAGAGGGAGAGAGACAGCCATAATGCGTTGTCATACTCCATGTTATAAACCATACCATTAACCGTGGTGTGAGAGGTATTAAGAGGCAATATCAGCGAAAGAGCTGCGGTCTGACGATAACCGTAAAATACAATTAATTAAGAACCATTGGAAAGATGTTTTAACCATTTCGGAACTTCATTAAATTTATTGGCTGGTTGGGGAGGCCATATTAAGTTTGCGAGGTCTGAAACTCCAGGCAAAACATAAATAAACTTCCGTTATCTCTGAAAAATTAAGATGGATTGATGACCAAGCTGTGGAGGTCTGCCTAAATTTATAAGATGTCCATTGTTTCACAAGAGATAGCATGAATCGGATAAGAAATACACTATTAATTATTATACACTGTTCCATTCATACAATTAATATATTAGTGGGCTACATTAGAGAAGATAAAGGGAGGAGAGGGAGAAGAAGAGGGCCGGGGTGCCCGGAGCCCAGAGAGTGCCCAGAGGGGCCAAAGAGCCAGGGGCAACCCTGATGTTTATGTTGGCTGGATAGCATGTGCTCCGTGCATGAGAGGTTGCTCTCAACAGAAGTCGTTCCTTGCACGAGAATGGCTGAAATGCTGAGTAACCACTCAGAGGTATAGTGGTTAAGCAGTGGAGACGGTATAGTGGAAAAACAGTGGAGATTTCTGAAGCAAAGTTTAAGATTTGCAGTTGTCAAATTATATTGAGCCGATCCATATGGCAAGTGAAATAAAGAAGACTTAAAGTGTGTTGCTAAAAAAATCTTGGAGGAAAGAGGATACATGTGTGCCTCTTGGAGAAGGAAAGGCATTGCTCAAAACTGTGCTGCAAGGTCACGTGCCAT